>NC_091119.1:8809358-8900191 GCF_040183065.1 Periplaneta americana | reverse complement strand
AATTTTCAAAAATTTAAAAATTAAAAAAAAAATTCAAAATTTTTCAAAATATAAAGATTTAAAATTTTTCCTAATTCAAAAAAATTGAAATTTTTCTAAACTATTCCACTTTTTCCAAAAACTCAAAAAATATCAAAATAAACTTTCCAAAATTATTGAAAATTAAAAAAATTTCAAAATTTTTCGAAATGGAAATAAATTTCAAGAGATTTGTAAAGGTTCCATAAAATTAAAAAATATTCAAAATCGAAAAAAAATTCAAAATTTTCAGAATTTTTGAAATTTCAAAGAGATGCAAATTTAAAAAATTTTTTTCAAAATTCGAAAAAAATTCACAATTTTTGAGAATTCGAAAAAAATTTAAAAATAAAAAAAAATTTCAACGAATTCAAAATTTTTCAAAATTCATGAAAAGTTCAAAATTTTAAAACATTTTCATATTTTTATCAAAATTTAAAAATCTTCAAAATTTAAAAAAATTCGAAAAAATTTTCAAAATTTTTCAAAATTCAAAAACATTTCAAGATTTAAACAAATTTTCATAAATATACGAAAATTTTAGAATCTTAAAAATTTTTGAGAAATCGAAAAATTTTGAAAATTAAAAAATCTCAAAATGTTCAATATTTTCAAAAACTTGAAAAATGTAAAAATTTTCCAGATTTGAAAATTGAAAAAATTAAACAATTCAAAACAATTCTTCAAAATTAAATTTTTTTTCACATTCCGTAATTCAAAAAAAAAATCCGATTTCAAAATTTTTCAAAAATTTCCATAATTTACAAAATTTCCATAAAATTCGAAAATTAGAAAGAAATTCAAACTTTTTAAAAAAACTTAAAAAAATTTCTTAAAATTTGAATAATCTTGAAAATTTCCAAACATTTTCAAAGTTTTCTCATTCAAAAAATTTCTCAATTTAAAAAAAAACGTGAAAGAATTCTAAAAATTCGTAAAATGAAAAATTTAGTTTTGCGATATTATGAGATTTAAAAAAAATTGATATATATTGAAACTTTAGAATATTTTTTTAAATTTTTGAAACTTGAAAAAATTTAAAAAAATCTGGATTTTTTTTTTAACTTTAAGTATTCTGAAAATTTTTGAAATTTTTAGGTTTTTTGGAAAACTTGAAAAATTCTGAAAATTTTTCATTTTGAAGTTTTGAAATTATTTGCATATTTTTAAAATGTGGAAATTTTTTAAAAATTTTGAATTTTTTTTTAATTTAAAAAAACCTTTAAAAAATATTGACATTTTTGGATTTTGTAAAATAGTGAAAATTTCTGAAAATTTTTCAGTTAAAAATTTTTGAAAATTATGAATTCTTCTAAATTTGAAAATAATTTAAAAAATTTTGGAATTTTTTAAAAATTCAACAATTTTGAAAATATTGAAACTTTTAGATTTTGGAAACACCTTGAAAAATTTGTGAAAATTTTTGATTTTGGAAAGTATAGAAAAATTATAAAACTCTTGAATTTTTTTTAATTTTGAAAAATTTTGAAAATTCAACAATTTTGAAAATGTTGAAATTTTTTTATTTTGTAAAATAGTGAAAATTTCTGAAGATTTTTATTTTGAAATTTTTGAATTTGTATATTTGGAAATTACGGAAAATTTTTGAAAATTAAGAATTCTTCTAAATTTGAAAAAATTTAAAAAAACCTTGGAATATTTTTTAAACATCAACAATTTTGAAAATATTGAAATTTTTAGATTTTGAAAAATCTTGAAAATTCCTGAAAATTTTTCATTTTGATATTTGCATATTTGGAAAGTATAGAAAACTTTTAAAACTCTTGAACTTTTTTTTAATTATGAAAAATTTTGAAAATTTAACAATTTGAAAATATTCAAATTTTTGGATTTTGGAAAGTCGTTAAAATTATTGAATTTGTATATTTGGAAATTATAGAAAAAGTTTGAAAATTTTTATATCTTTTTTAATTAAAAAAATCTTGGAATATTTTTGAAAATTCAACAATTTTGAAAATACTGAAATTTTTAGATTTTGGAAAATCTTGAAAATTTCTGAAAATTTTTCATGTTATTTGTATATTTGAAAAATTGATAAAATATTTTGAAAATTTCAAAATTTTTTCTATTTTGAACAATTTTGATATCTGAGTTAAAAAAAATGAAATTGAATTCGTACGCATTTTTGGTATCTGTACGAATATTTTTAATTGTCTGTTTCATTTTATTACAATTACGTTTATTTTGATGGACCTTATTCTAGCTTAATTTTGAGAGAGAGTGGGAGGGACGGAGGGTGGGAGAGAGTTTATTTATTCGTTTATTAATTTTTATTTATTTATTTATTTCCTCATTCATTTAAATATTAATTCATTAATTTATTTGATTTATTAACTGATTTATATATAATTTACTTATTTATTTATTTTATTTACTTAATTTATTAAATTATATATTTAATTACTTTTATTATTTGTTTAATTTGTTTATTTATTTTATTTAATTAATTAATCAATTAATTAATTAATTATATTCATTTAATTATTTATTTAATTCTTTGTTTAATTTATTTATTTAATTTATTTATTTATTTATTTATTTTATTTACTCATTTAATTTATTTATTTATTTTATTTAATTATTAGTTTTATTTATTTAATTAATTTATTTTATTTAATTATTTATTTATTTAATATATTTATATTTTTATTTATTAATTTGTTTATTTATTAATTTGTTTATTTATTAATTCATTTATTTCTTAATTCATTAATTAAATAATTTATTTATTTGATTTATATATTTATTTTCTTTATTTATTTAATTAATTTATTTATTTCATTGATTTATTAAATGTATTTACTTATTTTATTTAATTAATTAATTAATTTAATTTATTTATATTTGTAATTTATTTAGTTAATTTATTTAATTCATTTAAGTTATTTATTTAATTTATTTATAATTTATTTATTTATTTACTTAATTATTTCTTTTATTTATTTAATAATTTAATTAATTAATTTATTTATTTGGTTATTTTGTGTATTGTATTTATTTATTCAATTTATTTGTTTAATTTATTTGTTTACTTTAGTTATTTTATTTATTTAGTTATTTTATTTATTTACTTATTTTATTTTATTTACTTATTTATTTTATTTAATAATCACTTTTATTTATTTTATTTTATTATTTATTTATTTAATTTCTTATTTATTAATTTGTTAATTAATTAATTTGATTCATATATTTATTTATTTGTTTCATTTATTTAATATATATATATTTTATTTATTTATTTAATTTATTCATTTATTTAATTAATTTATTTTTTAATATATTTAGTTAATTTATTTATAATTTTATTTATATATTTATCTATTTGTTTGTTTTATTTAATTACTTATTTATTTTATTCCATCTATTTATTTCATTTATTTATTTACTTAATTAATTAATTTATATATTTATATAATTTATTTATTTAATTTATTTAGTTAATTTATTTAATCATTAATTTAATTAATTTATTTATTTTGTGTATTTTATTTATTTATTCAATTTATTTATTTATTTAATTCATGTTATTTATATATTTTATTTATTTAATTTATTTGTTTAATTTATTTATTTAGTTATTTTATTTATTTACTTATTTCATTTACTTATTTATTTTATTTAATTATTAGTTTTATTTATTTATTTAATTAATTTATTTTATTTTATTATTTATTTATTCACTATATTTTTATTTTTTTATTTATTAATTTGTTTATTTATTAATTCATTTAATTAATTAATTAATTTATTTATTTATTTATTTCATTTATTTATTAAACGTATTTGTTTAATTAATTCATTTATTTTATTTACTTATTTAATTTGTGTTATGAACTTATTTAATTAATTTATTTAGTTAATTTATTTATTTAATTCATTTTATTTATTTATCTAATTTATTTATTAATTTAAATTATATATATATTCGTTTATTAATTTTTATTTATTTATTTCTTCACTAATCTAAATATTAATTCATTAATTTTTTTGATTTATTTAATTAATTAATTAAATTATTTATTTTATTTATTTATTTAATTATTTATTTATTTCTTTGTTTAAGTTATTTAATTAATTTATTTAATTTATTTATTTATTTAATTATTTATTTATTTCTTTGTTTAAGTTATTTAATTAATTTATTTAATTTATTTGTTTAATTAATTTATTTATTTATTTAGTTATTTTATTTATTTACTTATTTCATTTATTTATTTATTTTATTTTATTTACTTATTTATTTATTTATTTAATAATTACTTTTATTTATTTATTTATTTTATTTTATCATGTATTTGGTTAATATATTAATTTTTTTATTTATTAATTTGTTTATTTATTAATTCATTAATTAATTTACTTCTTTATTTGATTTATATAATTATTTATTAATTTATTTGTTTCATTTATTTAATTAATTAATTAATTGATTCATTAATTTATTTATTTGATTTATATATTTATTTTCTTTATTTATTTAATTAATTTATTTATTTCATTTATTTATTAAATATATTTATTTATTTTATTTATTTAATTTTATTAATTTTATTTAATTTGTGTGATTAAATTATTTATTTATTTAATTAATTAATTAATTTATTTATTTAATTTCATTTATTTCATTCATTCATTTATTTAATTATATATATTTGTAATTTATTTAGATAATTTATTTATTTAATTCATTTAAGTTATTTATTTAATTTATTTATAATTTATTTATTTATCTAATTTATCCATTTGTTTTATTTATTTATTTACTTAATTATTTTATTTCATCTACACATATTTTATTTATTTAATCAATTTATTTATTTAATTAATTTAATTAATTATTTATTTAATTAATTGATTTAAATTATTTATTTATATAATTTATCTATTTAATTTATTTAATTATTTATTTCTTTTATTTATTTAATAATTTAATTAATTAATTTTTTTATTTATTTGATTATTTTGTGTATTGTATTTATTTATTCAATTTATTTATTTAATTTATTTAATTAATTTATTTTATTTATTTATTTTATTTGTTTACTTTAGTTATTTTATTTATTTAGTTATTTTATTTATTTACTTATTTTATTTACTTATTTATTTTATTTAATAATTACTCTTATTTATTTATTTTATTTTATTATTTATTTATTTAGTATATTTATTTTCTTATTTATTAATTTGTTTATTAATTAATTAAGTAATTAATTAGATATATATATATATTTATTTGTTTCATTTATTTAATTAATTTATTTATTTCATTTATTTATTAAATGTATTTATTTATTTAATTAATTGATTTATGTTATTTATTTATATTATTTTATTTATTTAATTAGTTAATGACTTATATTATTTAATTTGTGTAATTAACTGATTTATTTAATTTATATATTTTATTTATTTATTTATTTAATTTCATGTATTTCATTCATTCATTTATTTAATTAATTTATTTTTTAAATATATTTAGTTAATTTATTTATTTAACTCATTTAAATTTTTAATTTATTTATAATTTTATTTATTTATTTAATTTATCTATTTGTTTGTTTTATTTATTTACTTATTTATTTTATTTCATCTATTTATTTCATTTATTTAATTAAATTATTTATTTTATTTCTTTGATTTATTTATTTAATTAATTAATTTAATTTATTTATTTAATCAATTTATTTATTTATTTAATTGATGTTATTTATATGTTTTATTTATTTAATTTATTTGTTTACTTTATTTATTTTATTTATTTACTTATTAAATTTACTTATTTATTTTATTTAATTATTAGTTTTATTTATTTATTTAATTTATTTTATTTTATTATTTATTTATTCACTATATTTTTATTTGTGTATTTATTAATTTATTAATTCATTTATTTATTTATTCATTTGTTTTATTTATTTAATTAATCAATTTATTTAATTAATTTATTTATTTTATTTACTTATTTAATTAAATTAATTAATTGACTTATTTTATTTAATTTGTATAATTAACTTATTTAACTAATTAATTAATTAACTTATTTATTTAATTTCACTTATTTCATTCATTTATTTTATTTATTTATTTTTAATTTATTTAGTTAATTTATTTATTAATTTAAATTATATATATATTCGTTTATTAATTTTTATTTATTTATTCCTTCACTCATTTAAATACTAAATCATTAATTTATATGATTTATTTAATTAATTAATTAATTAAATTATTTATTTTATTTATTTATTTATTTATTTTATTTTATCATGTATTTGGTTCATATATTAATTTTTTATTTATTAATTTGTTTATTTATTAATTCATTTATTTATTAATTCATTAATTAATTTACTTAATATATTTATTTATTAATTAATTGACTTATTTTATTTAATTTGTGTAATTATGTTATTTATTTAATATATATATTTTTTATTTATTAATTTGTTTATTTATTAATTCATTAATTAATTTATTTATTTGAATCTTATATTTATTTATTTGTTTCATTTATTCAACTAATTAATTTATTTCATTTATTTATTAAATTTATTTTTTTATTTAATTAATTGATTTATGTTTTTTATTTATTTTATTTTATTTTATTTAAATAATTAATTAATTGATGACATATTTTATTTAATTTATATATTTTACTTATTTATTTATTTAATTCATTCATTTATTTAATTAATTTATTTTTAATATATATTGAGTTAATTTATCTATTTAGCTCATTTAAATTATTAATTTATTTATAATTTTATTTATTTATTTAAATTATCTATTTGTTTGTTTTATTTATTTACTTATTTATTTTATTCCACCTATTTATTTCATTTATTTAATTAAATTATTTATTTTATTTCTTTGATTTATTTATTTTATTTATTTATTTATATAATTTATTTATTTAATTTATTTAGTTAATTTATTTAATTATTTATTCCATTTATTTATTTAATCATTAATTAATTAATTGATTTATTTTGTGTATTTTATTTATTTATACAATTTATTTATTTAATTCATGTTATTTATATATTTTATTTATTTAATTTATTCGTTTAATTTATTTATTTTATTTATTTAGTTAGTTTATTTATTTACTTATTTCATTTACTTATTTATGTTATTTAATTTACTTATTTATTTTATTTAATTATTAGTTTTCTTTATTTATTTAATTTATTTATTTTATTTTATTATTTATTTATTCACTAAATTTTTTATTTTTTTTTTATTTCTTAATTTGTTTATTTATTAATTCATTTATTTATTTATTCATTTGTTTTATTTATTTAATTAATTTATTTCACATATTTATTAAATGTATTTATTTTATTTATTTATTTATTTATTTACTTATTAAATTAAATTAATTAATTAATTGACTTATTTTATTTAATTTGTACAATTAACTTATTTAACTAATTAATTAATTAATTAATTAACTGATTGATTTAATTTCACTTATTTCATTTACTTATGTATTTTCAATTTATTTAGTTAATTGATTGATTTAATTCATTTTATTTATTTATTTCTTCACTCATTTAAATTTATTTAATTAATTAATTAAATTATTTATTTTATTTATTTAATTATTTATTTAGTTATTTTATTTATTTACTTATTTCATTTATTTATTTATTTTATTTTATTTACTTATTTATTTTATTTAATAATTACTTTTATTTATTTATTTATTTTATTTTACTATGTATTTGGGTAATGTATTAATTTTTTTTATTTATTAATGTGTTTATTTATTAATTCATTTATTTATTAATTCATTAATTAATTTACTTATTTGTTTGATTTATATATTTAATTATTAATTTATTTGTTTTATTTATTTAATTAATTTATTTACTTCATTTATTTATTAAATGTATTTATTTATTAAATTAATTTATTTAATTAATTAATTAATTGACTTATTTTATTTAATATATGTAATTAACTTATTTATTTGATATATTTATTTTTTTATTTATTAATTTGTTTATTTAATTCATTTATTTCTTAATTCATTAATTTGTTTATTTATTTGATTTATATATTTATTTTCTTTATTTATTTGTTTTATTTTTTTAATTAATTTATTTATTTCATTTATTTATTAAATATATTTATTTATTTATTTTATTTATTTATTTATTTTATTTATTTATTTAATTTTATTTATTAAATTAATTAAATACTGACTTATTTTATTTAATTTTTGTGATTAAATTATTTATTTATTTAATTTCATTTATTTCATTAATTCATTTATTTAATTTATTTATATTTGTAATTTATTTAGTTAATTAATTTATTTAATACATTTAAGTTATTTATTTAATTTATGTATAATTTAATTAATTTATTTAATTTGTCTCTTTGTTTTATTTATTTAATTATTTATTTATTTACTTTATTTTATTTATTTATTTATTTTCTTTATTTTATTTCATCTGAACATATTTCATTTATTTAATCAATTTATTTATTTAATTAATTTATTTAATTTTATAATTTATTTAATTCATTAATCTAATTTATTTATTTATTTAATTTATCCATTTAATTAGTATAATTATTTATTTCTTTTATTTACTTAATAATTTAATTAATTAATTAATTAATTTATTTGATTATTTTGTGTATTGTATTTATTTATTCAATTTATTTAATTAATTTATTTTATTTATTTAATTTATTTGTTTTCTTTAGTTATTTTATTTATTTAGTTATTTCATTTATTTACTTATTTTATTTTATTTACGTGTTTGATTTAATAATTACTTTTATTTATTTATTTCATTTTATTATTTATTTTTTTAATATATTTATTTTCTTATTTATTAATTTGTTTATTTATTAGTTCATTTAATTATTAATTCATTAATTAATTTATTTATTTATTTGAATCATATATTTATTTATTTATTTGTTTCATTTATTTATTAAATGTATTTATGTATTTAATTAATTGATTTATGTTATTTATTTATTTTATTTATTTAATTAATTAATTAATTAATGACTTATTTTATTTAATTTATATATTTTATTTATTTATTTATTTAATTTCATTTATTTCATTCATTCATTCATTTAATTAATTTATTTTTTTAATATATATTGAGTTAATTTATCTATTTAGCTCATTTAAATTATTAATTTATTTATAATTTTATTTATTTACTTATTTATTTTATTTCATCTATTTATTTCACTTATTTAATTAAATTATTTATTTTATTTTTTTGATTGATTTATTTAATTAATTTATTTATTTAATTTATTTATGTAATTTATTTATTTAATTTATTTAATTATTTATTTAATTAATTTATTTAATTATTTATTTAATTTATTTATTTTTTTGTGTATTTTATTTATTGATTCAATTTATTTATTTATTTAATTTATGTTATTTATATATTTTATTTATTTAATTTATTTATTTGTTTAATTTATTTATTTAGTTATTTTATTTATTTACTTATTTCATTTAGTTATTTATTTTATTTCATTATTAATTTTATTTATTTATTTAATTTATTTATTTTATTTTATTATTTATTTATTCACTATATTTCTTATTTTTTTATTTATTACTTTGTTTATTTATTTATTAATTCATTTATTTATTCATTTGTTTTATTTATTTAATTAATTTATTTATTTTATTTACTTAGTTTATTTAATTAATTAATTAATTAATTGACTTATTTAATTTAATTTGTGTAATTAACTTAATTAATTAATTAATTTAATTTCACTTATTTTATTCATTTATTTTATTTATTTATTTTTAGTTTATTTAGTTTATTTATTTAATTCATTTTATTTATTTATTTAATTTATTCATTAATTTAAATTATATATATATATATATATATATATATATATATATATATATATTCGTTTATTAAATTTTATTTATTTATTTCTTCACTCATCTAAATATTAATTCATTAATTTATTTGATTTATTTATTTAATTAATTAATTTAATTTACTTGTTTAATTTATTTATTTACTTATTTCATTTATTTATATATTTTATTTTATTTACTTATTTATTTTATTTAATAATTACTTTTATTTATTTTATTTTATCATGTATTTGGTTAATATATTTATTAATTTTTTATTTATTAAATTGTTTATTTATTAATTCATTAATTAATTTACTTATTTTTGTGATTTATTTATTTATTTATTAATTTATTTGTTTTATTTATTTAATTAATTTATTTATTTCATTTATTTATTAAATGTATTTATTTATTAAATTAATTAATTAAATTAATTAATTGACTTGTTTTATTTAATTTGTGAAGTTAACTTATTTATTTAATATATTAATTTTTTTTATTTATTAATTTGTTTATTTATTAATTCATTTATTTCTTAATTCATTAATTAATTTATTTATTTGATTTATATATTTATTTTCTTTATTTATTTGTTTTATTTATTTAATTAATTTATTTATTTCATTTATTTATTAAATGTATTTATTTATTTTATTTATTTATTTCATTTATTTATTTTATGTATTTAATTAATTAGATGCTGACTTATTTTATTTAATTTGTGTGATTAAATTATTTATTTAATTAATTAATTAAATTATTTATTTAATTTACTTATGTATTTATTTAATTTCATTTATTTCATTCATTCATTTATTTAATTTATATATATTTGTAATTTTAGTTTATTTATTTATTTAATTCATTTAAGTTATTTACTTAATTCATTTATAATTTAATTAATTTATTTAGTTAATTTATCTATTTATTTTATTTATTAATTAATTTGATTATTTATTTATTTACTTAATTATTTTATTTGATCTATACATATTTTATTTATTTAATCAATTTATTTATTTAATTAATTATTTATTTAATTCATTAATTTAATTTTTTTAATTATATAATTTATCTATTTAATTTATTTAATTATTTATTTCATTTATTTATTTAATAATTAAATTAATTAATTTATTTATTTACTTGATTATTTTGTGTATTGTATTTATTTAATTAATTAATTAATTTAATTTATTTAATTAATTTATTTTATTTATTTAATTGATTTGTTTACTTTAGTTATTTTATTTATTTAGTTCTTTTATTTATTTACTTATTTTATTTTATTTACTTATTTAATTTATTTAATAATTACTTTTATTTATTTATTTATTTTATTTTATTGTTTATTTATTTAATATATTTATTTATTTGTTTCATTTATTTATTAAATGTGTTTATTTATTAACTTAATTGATTTAAGTTATTTATTTGTTTTATTTTATTTATTTGATTAATTAATTAATTAATTAATTAATGACTTATTTTATTTAATTTGTGTAATTAACTTATTTATTTAATTTATACATTTTATTTATTTATTTATTTAATTTCAATTATTTAATTATTTTATTTTTTAATATATTAATTAATTTATTTATTTAATTTATCTATTTGTTTGTTTTATTTATTCACTGATCAATTTTATTTTATCTGTTTATTTCATTTATTTAATTAAATTATTTATTTTATTTCTTTGATTTATTTAATTAATTTATTTATTTAATTTATTTATTTATATAATTTATTTATTTAATTTATTTAGTTAATTTATTTAATTATTTATTTCATTTATTTATTTAATCATTTATTTTATTTATTTATTTATTTTGTGTATTTTATTTATTTATTCAATTTATTTATTTATTTAATTCATGTTATTTATTTATTTTATTTATTTAATTTACTTGTTTAATTTATTTATTTTATTTATTTAGTTATTTTATTTATTATTTCATTTACTTATTTATTTTATTTAATTATTAGTTTTATTTATTTATTTTGTTTATTTATTTTATTTTATATTTTTTTTTATTCACTATATATTTTATTTTTTATTTATTAATTTGTTTATTTATTAATTCATTTATTTATTTATTTGTTTTTTAGGGTACTTATTTGGTGGGGATTTAATTTCCTTTGGTTTAGTTTTGTTAAGATTATGAATTTGTGTATTAATAATTATAGCGAGAGAATCTATCTTCCGTTATAATTATTATGGAATTTTTTTTTAATTTATTGTTCTTATTTTAATAATTATGCTTTATTGTACTTTTGGAAGATTAAGAATGTTTTCATTATATTTATTTTTTGAGGGTAGCCTTATCCCAACCCTTTTTTTGATTTTGGGTTGGGGATACCAGCCTGAACGACTTCAGGCTGGTATTTATTTATTATTTTATACCTTATTAGCATCACTACCTTTATTGGTTGGTATATTTTATATTTATAATTTCTTAGGTCTATTATACATTCCTTTATTAGTAAATGATCTTTATATTAATCTATTTTATTTATGTATAATTATAGCATTTTTGGTTAAGATACCTATATTTTTAGTTCATTTATGATTGCCTAGGGCTCATGTAGAAGCACCTGTTTCGGGTTCAATAATTTTGGCTGTATGAGCGTTTAAGTAGACGAAGATTATTAATCAATAAGGGTTTAATGGGATTTATACCAAGAATAACTATATGGTGGTTTTTGTTAAGATCTTGTAATAAAGCTGCCCCACCTTCATTAAATTTATTAGGTGAAATTAGATTATTAAATAGTTTGGTAGGTTGATCATGATTGACTATATACACTTTAATATTTTTATCTTTTTTTAGTGCTGCTTATACTTTATATCTTTATTCATACAGTCAGCATGGAATATATTATTCTGGTATTTATTCTTGTTCTTTAGGCTATTCTCGTGAATATCTACTTTTATTTTTGCATTGATTTCCATTAAATATATTGATTTTGATTTTTGAATAGTGATGTTGTTGCATTTTGAATATAAATATACTTAAGTAGTTTAACATAGTAAAATATTGATTTGTGGTGTCAGTGATATAATGTATTTATCTTAGCTTATGATGTATATATCAATTTGTTTTATTATATTTGTATTTTTATTTGTTTTTAGAGTTATTTTGGTTTTTATAGGTTTTTACTTTGTTATTAATGATATAATTTATTTTATTGAATGGGATATCATCAGCTTTAATTCTGGATCTGTTGTGATGACTTTTTTATTTGATTGATTATCTTTATTGTTTATAGGTTTTTTTTTATTTCTTCTTTAGTTATTTTATATAGAGATGATTATATGGATGGTGATATAAATATTAATCGATTCATTTAATTTATTTATTTAATTAATTTATTAATTTAATTTATTTATTTAATAATTCACTTATTTCTTTATTTAATTAATTTATATATTTATTTTATGTATTTTTATTATATATTTAATTAATTAATTTATTTATTTATTTCATTTTTTAATTTTATTTATGTATTAATTTATTTATTTATTTACGTTTATGGATTACGTATATAATGCACTCAAATTTGGATTACGTATGTCATCCGCTCACAATAGGATTACGTAAGTAATCCCCTCAGAATTGGATTACGTATGTAATCCATTCAGAATTGGATTACGTAAGTAATCAGCTCAGAATTGGATTACGTAAGTAATCCACTCAGAATTGGATTACGTAAGTAATCCACTCAGAATTGGATTACGTAAGTAATCCACTCAGAATTGGATTACGTATGTAATCCACTCAGAATTGGATTACGTAAGTGTTCCACTCAGAATTGGATTACGTATGTAATCCGCTCAGAATTGGATTACGTAAGTAATCCATTCAGAATTGGATTACGTATGTAATCCACTCAGAATTGGATTACGTAAGTAATCCACTCAGAATTGGATTACGTATGTAATCCATTCAGAATTGAATTACGTATGTAATCCACTCAGCATTGGATTACGTATGTAATCCACTCAGAATTGGATTACGTAAGTATTCCACTCAGAATTGGATTACGTATGTAATCCGCTCAGAATTGGATTACGTAAGTAATCCATTCAGAATTGGATTACGTATGTAATCCACTCAGAATTGGATTACGTAAGTAATCCACTGAGAATTGGATTACGTATGTAATCCACTCAGAATTGAATTACGTAAGTAATCCACTCAGAATTGGATTACGTAAGTAATCCACTCAGAATTGGATTACGTATGTAATCCACTCAGAATTGAATTACGTGTGTAATCCACTCGGAATTGGATTACGTAAGTAATCCACTCGGAATTGGATTACGTATGTAATCCACTCAGAATTGGATTACGTATGTAATCCACTCAGAATTGGATTACGTAGGTAATCCACTCACAACTGGATTACATATGTAATCCACTCAGAACTACATTACATGTACTGCAATGTACTGTCAAGTGCCGTAAATAAGTTGACGTGAATAAACATTGTATAAAAAGAACTGGATTAAATTTACAATCGCTTGAGAGAGAAAGAGAGAGGGATATAGAGAGATTCGGATTTGGATTACGTATGTAATCCACTCAGAATTGTATTACGTAAGTATTCCACTCAGAATTGGATTACGTAAGTAATCCACTCAGAATTGGATTACGTATGTAATCCACACAGAATTGGATTACGTAAGTAATCCACTCACAACTGGATTACATATGCAATCCACTCAGAACTACATTACATGTACTGCAATGTACTGTCAAGTGCCGTAAATAAGTTGACGTGAATAAACATTGTATAAAAAGAACTGGATTAAATTTACAATCTCTTGAGAGAGAAAGAGAAAGAGAGAGGGAGATAGAGAGATTCGGATTTGGATTACGTATGTAACCCACTCAGATTTGGATTACGTATGTAATCCACTCAGATTTGGATTACGTATGTAATCCACTCAGATTTGGATTACGTATGTAATCCACTGATAATTGGATTACATAAGTAATCCACTTACAATTGGATTACATATGTAATCCACTCAGAATTGGATTACTTAAGTAATCCACTCACAATTGGATTACATATGTAATCCACTGAGAACTACATTACATGTACTGCAAATGTACTGTCAAGTGCCGTAAATAAGTTGATGTGAATAAACATTGAATAATTTCAATACTTTCAAGGGAAAAATTGTTCCGGGGCCGGGTATCGATCCCGGGACCTCTGGTTGAACTTACCAGCGCTCTACCACTGAGCTACCCGGGAACTCCACCCGACACCGTCTCAACTTTTCCCTTTATATCCACACAACTCGCGTGGGCTGACGAAACGCCAGAGACCCACAACGAGTGCACACAAACTCTGTGTGACTTGGAATTGTGGTTTTCTGTTAACGTACACAGTGACGTATATATTATGCAAATCTAGTCTTTCAGGTAAAGCTCCCTGTTAAGCAGATTTGAATAATTTCAAGGGAAATAAACCGAATAAACATTCTATAAAAAGAACTGGATTAAATTTACAATCACTTGAGAGAGAGAGAGAGAGAGAGAGATATAGAAAGAGACTAGGATATGGATTACGTATGTAATTACTCAGAATTGGATTACGTACGCAATCCACTCAGATTTGGATTACGTATGTAATCCACTCAGAACAACATTACAAAGAGAGAGAGAGAATTTATTTATTTATTTATTTATTTATTTATTTATTAATTTCTATTTATTTATTTCTTCATTCATTTAAATATTAACTGATTAATTTATTTGATTTATTTATTTAATTTATTTAATTATATATTTATTTAATTTATTTAATTATATATTTAATTAATTTTATTTGTTCAATTTATTTATTTATTTATTTATTTTATTTATTTAATTATTTGTTTATTTCTTTGTGTCATTTATTTAATTAATTTATCTTATTTATTTAATTTATTTGTTTAATTTATTTATTTTATTTATTTACTTATTTCATTTATTTATTTATTTTATTTACTTATTTATTTTATTTAATAATTTTATTTATTTAATTTTTTTTCATTTTATTTTATTATTTATTTATTTAATATATTTATTTTTTTATTGATTAAATTGTTTATTAATTAATTGATTAATTTGATTTATATATTTATTTATTTATTTAATTTATTTATTTATTTCATTTATTTATTAAATGTATTTATTTATTTAATTAATCAATTTATTTTATTTATTTATTTTATTTTATTTATTTAATCAATTAATTAATTGACTTATTTTATTTAATTTGTGTAATTAAGTTATTTATTTAATTCATTTAATTTATTTAATTTATTTATTTTATATATTTATTTTATTTATTTATTGAATTTATTTTACATATATATTATTCATATATTTATCTATTTATTTATTTCATTTATTTATTTTATTTATTATATTTATTTATTTACTCTACTTATTTATTATTTATTTATTTCATTTATTTATTTAATTGATTTATTTATTTAATTTATTATTTTATTTATTTATATATTTAATGTTTTTATTTATTTATTTAGTTTATTTATTTATTTTATTTATTTATTTTATTTACTTTATTTATTTATTTGATTTAAATATTTATATTATTTATTTAATTTATTTAAATTATTTATTTATTTAATTTATTTAATTTATCTATTTGTTTGTCTTATTTATTTAATTATTTATTTATTTACTTATTTATTTTATTTTATCTATATATTTCATTTATTTAATTAATTAATTTAAATAATTTAATTGTTAATTAAATTTATTTCATTTATTTATTTCTAAAATTTATTTATTTAGTTAATTTATTTAATTATTTATTTCATTTATTTATGTAATTATTTATTTAATCAATGTATTTATTTAATTATTTATTTTATTTATTTGTTTAATTAATTTATTTTATTTATTTAGTTATTTTATTTATTTACTTACTTATATCATTTCTTTATTTATTTTATTTTATTTACTTATTTATTTTATTTAATTATTAGTTTTATTTATTTAATTAATTTATTTTATTTTATTATTTATTTATTTAATATATTTATTAATTTTTTTATTTTATTTATTTATTCATTCATTTATTTATTAATTCATTGATTAATTAATTAGTTTATTTGATTTATGTATTTATTTACTTATTTATTTATTTGTTCTATTTATTTAATTAATTAATTTATTTATTTCATTTATTTATTAAATATGTTTATTTATATAGTCAATTAATTTATTTTATTAATTTATTTTATTTATTTAATTAATGAATTAATTGACTTATTATAGCACGACCCGAGTGACTCATGCGTGTGTACATTGTGCAGCCAGAAATGTGAACGCTATCATATCGAACTATGCGCCAAAAGAACAAAATCAATAAGCCAGTACGCAAAACAAAAGTAAATTAATGCAATCTAAATGGGCATTTGGCTGCAATAAGTACATTATTTATTATTTATTTAATTTGTGTAATTAACTTATTTATTTAATTAATTAATTTATGTATTTAATTTCATTTATTTCATTAATTCATTTATTTAATTAATTAATTTTTTAATTTGTTTAGTTAATTTATTTATTTAATTTATTTATTTAATTAATTTATTTAAGTTATTTTATTTATCTATTTGTTTGTTTTGTATTTAATTATTTACATATTTATTTAATTTATTTATTTTATTTCATTTATTTATTTAATTTATTTAATTAATTTAGTTATTTATTTTATTTATTTATTCTATTTATTTATTTAATTTATCTAATTTATTAATTTAATTAATTATTTTATTTATTTAATTAATTATTTATTTTATTTATTTATTTAATTATTTACTTCATTTATTTAAATTATTTACATAATTTATTTAATTATTTTATTTATTTATTTATTCATTCAGTTACTTATTTAATTGATTTAATTATTTATTTATTTAATTTATTTATTTAATTTTTTTTAATTAATGAATTCAATTATTTAATTCATGTATTCATTTTATGTATTTATTCATTTTATTTATTTATTTATTTATTTATTTATTTATTTAATTAATTAATTTATTAATTTACCTAATTCAGTTAATTTATTTATTTTATTTATATGTTTTATTAATTTCATTTATTTATTTGTTTATTTATTTATTTTATTTATTTAATTTATGTATTTATTTTATTTATTTACTTTATTTATCTATCTTATTTATTTTATTTATTTGTTTATTTATGTATTTTATTTATTTCAAAGCTGATGAGTGCGTTGAATACAGCTCTTCAAACTCTATCTTCAGTATAAAGGACAACTGCCGACATTATAGCCGCCATAACTCCGCAGTACGTGTAGTTACAACGAGTTAGAAAGAGAAGACTATAGAGTGGTCATGTTGTCCTGTACAGCGCTCTTTGCGGTGCCACCGCGAAACAAGGCAGATCTGAGCTAAGCGCCCACCTTTGTAAAAATTCGTCTGCTTACAATGTTATATAACGGTGGTAAGAAGTACAAAACAACGAAGAAAAAACATACCTGTTGTGTGTGCTGCGTATAACTGCAATGTCAAAAGGAAAAAGACAACTGATATATCATATTTCATGTAAATTTTATGAAGTTAAGTCCATAGTTTTGTTAATTAGCAGCATTTTTTTTTTCATGCATAAATGTATAACAACGCCCGGCATAAACGAAATAAATGGTTCACTGGTAATGTACTTAAACTAAATACGGATAAAACCAATACAATTCCGTTTCGGACCCAGTGAAAAACAAATAGCAATACAATATTAAAACTGTATTTCGTCAGCAGCATCCTTTATTTCTGCTCCTTCTGTCCTTACTGCTTATACAAGAAGACGATGAACTGTAGCTTATAAGAAGTAGGTCTATTTCGAAGACAAACGATTAATCAAATAAATGGTTCACTAGTAATAAAGTTAAACTAAATACGGATGAAACCGCTACAATTCCGTTTCCAACCTAGTAGAGCAATCAAATATTAAAATTGTATTTCGACACTCGCATCCAAAATAACGCAAAACTCTGGGGTAGGTCGTATTGTTGTTAGTATTTTGACTGGAAGGACATGAAAGAACATAATTGAGCACCCACGTGCAATAATGGGGTAAGTATGAATATATTTCGTAACTACTTACCCCATTATTGTACGTGGGTGCTCAATTATACACTAATAATTATCTGTGGTGCCACAGCCCTTGAAAGGCTGACAGACCAGCCGGCTGTTGGCCTCACGTTCACATGTCGATAACAATTATACTTTACTGTAACAAAAAAACTGAAAGCGTGTTTTGTCATGTTTCACCCACGTTACAAGCTTGGAGGTAAAGGATATATACATATATATATATATATATATATATATATATATATATATATATATATGTGTATATATATATATGGTATATTAAATAGTTTTGCAACATGTAGAGACTGGGAAAACAATTTAATAAAATCATCCGAATCATACTCGTTCATTTTATAGGCAATCTTGCAGGTCGCATTTAAAAGAACCTAGGAATATTAACATTTTCTTCAGTATATTTGCTAGGACTTCTTGTCATACTACATGACAATTTTGCTTAGGTTATTCTTTTAAGCATTCCTTCTAGGAATAGCTCAAGTGTTTTAAATTTAGCGTACATAAGTTTAGATTAAGTTTCTAGCACGTATTTGACGAAATACTAGGTATTTCCACTTCAATTTAACTGATTTATGCAAACGAAATTAAGACAGCTGACGATTCTAATGTCAGTTATCACCACGCCCACTTTGTTTTGGGCGCATAAGTTCATTACCGACCGTCGTTCAATTTTGTTCAAACATGGCGGAGCAATAACCACTCTATATCTTTCTCTTTCTAACTCGTTGTGTAGTTATAACAAGCCGATGAGTGCGTTGAATACAGCTCATCGAACTCTATCTTCAGTATAAAGGACAACTCTCTATCCCAGCGCGTTTGGACGGGAGAGGCCGGCAAAATTTCAAAACATTGTCATTTTGACCTTCCAAAACAGACTTTTTCTACACAAGCAGAACGAAGCGGCTCAGAGGCCCGCCCTTTTAACTGTACCATCCCCGCATCTTCCTTGGTAATCACAGCAAAAATCTAGCAAATCTGTCGCACTTTTTTCTAGCCCCAATTTTTGGGCACATAAAATATTTGAGTGTCTAATTCCGGAAATAATGGCCATACCGAGGAACGGGACGCGACCCTGTATTCCCCCTTGACATGTTACTTACACGATAGCATCAAATTGGCAAACGCTAACAATTTGTGATTTTCGAGAAAAAAAAGGGGAAGGTCTATTCCGCCGACATTCTAGCCGCCATAACTCCGCAGTACGTGCAGTTAGAGCAAAGCCGATGAGTGCGTTGAATACCGTTCATCGAACTCTATCTTCAGTATAAAGGACAACTCTCTATCCCGGCGTGTTTGGACGGGAGAGGCCGGCAAATTAAAAAAATGGTCATTTTGACCTTCCAAAACAGACTTTTTTCTACACAAGGAGAACGAAGCGACTCAGGGGCCCGCCCTTTTAACTGTAGTATCCCCACATCTTCCCTAGTAATCACCGCAAAAATCCAGGAAATCCGGCGCACTTTTTTCTAGCCCCAATTTTTGGGTACCTAAAATATTTGAGTCTCTAATTCCGGAAATAATGGCCATACCGAGGAACGGGGTGCGGCCCTGTATTTCCCATTGACCTAATTCTTACACCATAGCATCAAAATGGCAATCGCGAACACTTTCTGATTTTCGAGAAAAAAAGGGGAATGGTTTAAACCACTATTCCGCCGACATTCTAACCCCCATAACTCCGCAGCACGTGTAGTTAGCATAATGCCGATGAGTGCGTTGAATACAGCTCCTCGAACTCTATCTTCAGTATAAAGAAAACTCTCTATCCCCGCGCGTTTGGACGGGAGAGGCCGGCGAAAATTCAAAAAATGGTCATTTTGACCTTCCAAAACAGACTTTTTTCTACACAAGGAGAACGAAGCGACTCAGAGGCCCGCCCTTTTAACTGTAGTATCCCCACATCTTCCCTAGTAATCACCGCAAAAATCCAGCAAATCCGGCGCACTTTTTTCTAGCCCCAATTTTTGGGTACCTAAAATATTTGAGTCTCTAATTCCGTAAATAATGGCCATACCGAGGAACAAGATGCGGCCCTGTATTTCCCATTGACCTAATTCTTACACGATAGCATCAAAATGGCAATCGCGAACACTTTCTGATTTTCGAGAAAAAAAGGGGAAGGGTTTTAAACCTCTATTCCGCCGACATTCTAGCCCCAATAACTCCGCTGCACCTATAGATAGAATAATGCCGATGAGTGCGTTGAATACAGCTCCTCGAACTCTATCTTCAGTATAAAGGACAACTCTCTATCCCCGCGCGCTTGGACGGGAGAGGCGGTAGAAATTTAAAAAAATGGTCATTTTGACCTTCCAAAACTGACTTTTTTCTACACAAGGAGAACGAAGCGACTCAGAGGCCCGAGTTTTAACTATAGTATCCCCACATCTTCCCTAGTAATCACCGCAAAAATCCAGGAAATCCGGCGCACTTTTTTCTAGCCCCAATTTTTGGGTACCTAAAATATTTGAGTCTCTAATTCCGTAAATAATGGCCATACCGAGGAACGGGGTGCGACCCTGTATTTCCCATTGACCTAATTCTTACACGATAGCATAAAAATGGCAATCGCGAACACTTTCTGATTTTCGAGAAAAAAAGGAGAATGAACCACTATCCCGCCGACATTCTTGCCCCCATAACTCCGCTGCACGTGTAGTTAGGATAATGCCGATGAGTGCGTTGAATACAGCTCCTCGAACTCTATCTTCAGTATAAAGGACAACTCTCTATCCCCGCGCGTTTGGACGGGAGAGGCGGGCGAAATTTCAAAAAATGGTCATTTTGACCTTCCAAAACAGACTTTTTTCTACACAAGGAGAACGAAGCGACTCAGAGGCCCGCCCTTTTAACTGTAGTATCCCCACATCTTCCCTAGTAATCACCGCAAAAATCCAGGAAATCCGGCGCACTTTTTTCTAGCCCCAATTTTTGGGTACCTAAAATATTTGAGTCTCTAATTCCGGAAATAATGGCCATACCGAGGAACGGCACGAGGCCCTGTATTCCCCATTGACCTAATTCTTATACGATAGCATCAAAATGGCAATCGCGAAAACTTTCTGATTTTCGAGAAAAAAAGGGGAAGGGTTTTAAACCACTATTCCGCCGACGCAAGGAGAACGAAGCGACTCAGAGGCCCGCCCATTTAACTGTAGTATCCCCACATCTTCCCTAGTAATCACCGCAAAAATTCCAGGAAATCCGGCGCAATTTTTCTAGCCCCAATTTTTAGGTACCTAAAATAATTGAGTCTCTAATTCCGGAAATAATGGCCATACCGAGGAACGGGACGCGGCCCTGTATTCCCCATTGACCTAATTCTTATACGATAGCATCAAAATGGCAATCGCGAACACTTTCTGATTTTCGAGAAAAAAAGGCCGACATTCTAGCCCCCATAACTCCGCTGCACGTGTAGTTAGGATAATGCCGATGAGTGCGTTGAATACAGCTCCTCGAACTCTATCTTCAGTATAAAGGACAACTCTCTATCCCAGCGCGTTTGGACGGGAGAGGCCGGCAAAATTTCAAAAAATGGTCATTTTGACCTTCCAAAACAGAATTTTCTACGCAAGGAGAACGAAGCGACTCAGAGGCCCGCCCATTTAACTGTAGTATCCCCACATCTTCCCTAGTAATCACCGCAAAAATCCAGGAAATCCGGCGCACTTTTTTCTAGCCCCAATTTTTGGGTACCTAAAATATTTGAGTCTTTAATTCCGGAAATAATGGCCATACCGAGGAACGGGACGCGGCCCTGTATTCCCCATTGACCTAATTCTTATACGATAGCATCAAAATGGCAATCGCGAACACTTTCTGATTTTCGAGAAAAAAAGGGGAAGGGTTTAAAACCACTATTCTGCCCAAATTCTAGCCCCCATAACTCCGCTGCACCTGTAGTTAGGATAATGCCGATGAGTGCGTTGAATACAGCTCCTCGAACTCTATCTTCAGTATAAAGGACAACTCTCTATCCCCGCGCGTTTGGACGGGAGAGGCAGGCGAAATTTAAAAAAATGGTCATTTTGACCTTCCAAAACAGACATTTTCCTACGCAAGGAGAACGAAGCGACTCAGAGGCCCGCCCATTTAACTGTAGTATCCCCACATCTTCCCTAGTAATCACCGCAAAAAAAACCAGGAAATCCGGCGCACTTTTTCCTAGCCCCAATTTTTGGGTACCTAAAATATTTGAGTCTCTAATTCCGGAAATAATGGCCATACCGAGGAACGGGATGCTGCCCTGCATTTCCCATTGACCTAATTCTTACACGATAGCATCAAAATGGCAATCGCGAACACTTTCTGATTTTCGAGAAAAAAAGGGGAAGGGTTTAAACCACTATTCTCCCCACATTCTAGCCCCCATAACTCCGCTGCACCTGTAGTTAGGATAATGCCGATCAGTGCGTTGAATACAGCTCCACGAACTCTATCTTCAGTATAAAGGACAACTCTCTCCCCGCGCGTTTGGACGGGAGAGGCAGGCGAAATTTAAAAAAATGGTCATTTTGACCTTCCAAAACAGACATTTTCCTACGCAAGGAGAACGAAGCGACTCAGAGGCCCGCCCATTTAACTGTAGTATCCCCACATCTTCCCTAGTAATCACCGCAAAAATCCAGGAAATCCGGCGCACTTTTTTCTAGGCCCAATTTTTGGGTACCTAAAATATTTGAGTCTCTAATTCCGGAAATAATGGCCATACCGAGGAACGGGATGCGGCATTGTTTTTCCCATTGACCTAACTCTTACACGATAGCATCAAAATGGCAATTGCGAACACTTTCTGATTTTCGAGAAAAAAAGGGGAAGGTAAAAACCACTATTCCGCCGACATTCTAGCCCCCATAAATCCGCTGCACGTGTAGTTAGGATAATACTGATGAGTGCGTTGAATACAGCTCCTCGAACTCTATCCTCAGTATAAAGGACAACTCTCTATCCCCGCGCGTTTGGACGGGAGAGGCCGGCGAAATTTCAAAAAATGGTCATTTTGACCTTCCAAAACAGACATTTTCCTACGCAAGGAGAACGAAGCGACTCAGAGGCCCGCCCATTTAACTGTAGTATCCCCACATCTTCCCTAGTAATCACCGCAAAAATCCAGGAAATCCGGCGCACTTTTTTCTAGCCCCAATTTTTGGGTACCTAAAATATTTGAGTCTCTAATTCCGGAAATAATGGCCATACCGAGGAACGGGAAGCGGCCCTGCATTTCCCATTGACCTAATTCTTACACGATAGCATCAAAATGGCAATCGCGAACACTTTCTGATTTTCGAGAAAAAAAGGGGAAGGGTTTAAACCACTATTCCGCCGACATTCTAGCCCCCATAAATCCGCTGCACGTGTAGTTAGGATAATGCCGATGAGTGCGTTGAATACAGCTCCTCGAACTCTATCTTCAGTATAAAGGACAACTATCTATCTCCGCGCGTTTGGACGGGAGAGGCCGGCAAAATTTCAAAAAATGGTCATTTTGACCTTCCAAAACAGAATTTTCTACACAAGGAGAACGAAGCGACTCAGAGGCCCGCACTTTTAACTGTAGTATCCCCACATCTTCCCTAGTAATCACCGCAAAAATCCAGCAAATCCGGCGCACTTTTTTCTATCCCCAATTTTTGGGTACCTAAAATATTTGAGTCTTTAATTCCGGAAATAATGGCCATACCGAGGAACGGGACGCGGCCCTGTATTCCCCATTGACCTAATTCTTATACGATTGCATCAAAATGGCAATCGCGAAAACTTTCTGATTTTCGAGAAAAAAAGGGGAAGGGTTTAAACCACTATTCTGCCCACATTCTAGCCCCCATAACTCCCCTGCACCTGTAGTTAGGATAATGCCGATGAGTGCGTTGAATACAGCTCCTCGAACTCTATCTTCAGTATAAAGGACAACTATCTATCCCCGCGCGTTTGGACGGGAGAGGCCGGCGAAATTAAAAAAAATGGTCATTTTGACCTTCCAAAACAGACATTTTCCTACGCAAGGAGAACGAAGCGACTCAGAGGCCCGCCCATTTAACTGTAGTATCCCCACATCTTCCCTAGTAATCACCGCAAAAATCCAGGAAATCCGGCGCACTTTTTTCTAGCCCCAATTTTTGGGTACCTAAAATATTTGAGTCTCTAATTCCGGAAATAATGGCCATACCGAGGAACGGGATGCGGCATTGTATTTCCCATTGACCTAATTCTTACACGATAGCATCAAAATGGCAATCGCGAAAACTTTCTGATTTTCGAGAAAAAAAGGGGAAGGGTTTAAACCACTATTCTGCCCACATTCTAGCCCCCATAACTCCCCTGCACCTGTAGTTAGGATAATGCCGATGAGTGCGTTGAATACAGCTCCTCGAACTCTATCTTCAGTATAAAGGACAACTATCTATCCCCGCGCGTTTGGACGGGAGAGGCCGGCGAAATTAAAAAAAATGGTCATTTTGACCTTCCAAAACAGACATTTTCCTACGCAAGGAGAACGAAGCGACTCAGAGGCCCGCCCATTTAACTGTAGTATCCCCACATCTTCCCTAGTAATCACCGCAAAAATCCAGGAAATCCGGCGCACTTTTTTCTAGCCCCAATTTTTGGGTACCTAAAATATTTGAGTCTCTAATTCCGGAAATAATGGCCATACCGAGGAACGGGATGCGGCCCTGTATTTCCCATTGACCTAATTCTTACACGATAGCATCAAAATGGCAATCGCGAACACTTTCTGATTTTCGAGAAAAAAAGGGGAAGGGTTTAAAACCACTATTCTGCCCAAATTCTAGCCCCCATAACTCCGCTGCACCTGTAGTTAGGATAATGCCGATGAGTGCGTTGAATACAGCTCCTCGAACTCTATCTTCAGTATAAAGGACAACTCTCTATCCCCGCGCGATTGGACGGGAGAGGCAGGCGAAATTTAAAAAAATGGTCATTTTGACCTTCCAAAACAGACATTTTCCTACGCAAGGAGAACGAAGCGACTCAGAGGCCCGCCCATTTAACTGTAGTATCCCCACATCTTCCCTAGTAATCACCGCAAAAAACCAGGAAATCCGGCGCACTTTTTCCTAGCCCCAATTTTTGGGTACCTAAAATATTTGAGTCTCTAATTCCGGAAATAATGGCCATACCGAGGAACGGGATGCTGCCCTGCATTTCCCATTGACCTAATTCTTACACGATAGCATCAAAATGGCAATCGCGAACACTTTCTGATTTTCCAGAAAAAAAGGGGAAGGGTTTAAACCACTATTCTCCCCACATTCTAGCCCCCATAACTCCGCTGCACCTGTAGTTAGGATAATGCCGATGAGTGCGTTGAATACAGCTCCACGAACTCTATCTTCAGTATAAAGGACAACTCTCTCCCCGCGCGTTTGGACGGGAGAGGCAGGCGAAATTTAAAAAAATGGTCATTTTGACCTTCCAAAACAGACATTTTCCTACGCAAGGAGAACGAAGCGACTCAGAGGCCCGCCCATTTAACTGTAGTATCCCCACATCTTCCCTAGTAATCACCGCAAAAATCCAGGAAATCCGGCTCACTTTTTTCTAGCCCCAATTTTTGGGTACCTAAAATATTTGAGTCTCTAATTCCGGAAATAATGGCCATACCGAGGAACGGGATGCGGCATTGTTTTTCCCATTGACCTAACTCTTACACGATAGCATCAAAATGGCAATTGCGAACACTTTCTGATTTTCGAGAAAAAAAGGGGAAGGTAAAAACCACTATTCCGCCGACATTCTAGCCCCCATAAATCCGCTGCACGTGTAGTTAGGATAATACTGATGAGTGCGTTGAATACAGCTCCTCGAACTCTATCTTCAGTATAAAGGACAACTATCTATCCCCGCGCGTTTGGACGGGAGAGGCCGGCGAAATTAAAAAAAATGGTCATTTTGACCTTCCAAAACAGACATTTTCCTACGCAAGGAGAACGAAGCGACTCAGAGGCCCGCCCATTTAACTGTAGTATCCCCACATCTTCCCTAGTAATCACCGCAAAAATCCAGGAAATCCGGCGCACTTTTTTCTAGCCCCAATTTTTGGGTACCTAAAATATTTGAGTCTCTAATTCCGGAAATAATGGCCATACCGAGGAACGGGATGCGGCATTGTATTTCCCATTGACCTAATTCTTACACGATAGCATCAAAATGGCAATCGCGAAAACTTTCTGATTTTCGAGAAAAAAAGGGGAAGGGTTTAAACCACTATTCTGCCCACATTCTAGCCCCCATAACTCCCCTGCACCTGTAGTTAGGATAATGCCGATGAGTGCGTTGAATACAGCTCCTCGAACTCTATCTTCAGTATAAAGGACAACTATCTATCCCCGCGCGTTTGGACGGGAGAGGCCGGCGAAATTAAAAAAAATGGTCATTTTGACCTTCCAAAACAGACATTTTCCTACGCAAGGAGAACGAAGCGACTCAGAGGCCCGCCCATTTAACTGTAGTATCCCCACATCTTCCCTAGTAATCACCGCAAAAATCCAGGAAATCCGGCGCACTTTTTTCTAGCCCCAATTTTTGGGTACCTAAAATATTTGAGTCTCTAATTCCGGAAATAATGGCCATACCGAGGAACGGGATGCGGCCCTGTATTTCCCATTGACCTAATTCTTACACGATAGCATCAAAATGGCAATCGCGAACACTTTCTGATTTTCGAGAAAAAAAGGGGAAGGGTTTAAACCACTATTCTGCCCACATTCTAGCCCCCATAACTCCCCTGCACCTGTAGTTAGGATAATGCCGATGAGTGCGTTGAATACAGCTCCTCGAACTCTATCTTCAGTATAAAGGACAACTATCTATCCCCGCGCGTTTGGACGGGAGAGGCCGGAGAAATTTAAAAAAATGGTCATTTTGACCTTCCAAAACAGACATTTTCCTACGCAAGGAGAACGAAGCGACTCAGACGCCCGCCCATTTAACTGTAGTATCCCCACATCTTCCCTAGTAATCACCGCAAAAATCCAGGAAATCCGGCGCACTTTTTTCTAGCCCCAATTTTTGGGTACCTAAAATATTTGAGTCTCTAATTCCGGAAATAATGGCCTTACCGAGGAACGGGATTCGGCCCTGCATTTCCATTTGACCTAATTCTTACACGATAGCATCAAAATGGCAATCGCGAACACTTTCTGATTTTCGAGAAAAAAATTATTCTATTCTGCCCACATTCTAGCCCCCATAACTCCGCTGCACCTGTAGTTAGGATAATGCCGAAGAGTGCGTTGAATACAGCTCCTCGAACTCTATCTTCAGTATAAAGGACAACTCTCTATCCCCGCGCGTTTGGACAGGAGAGGCCGGCGAATTTTCAAAAAATGGTCATTTTGACCTTCCAAAACAAACATTTTCCTACGCAAGGAGATCGAAGCGACTCAGAGACCCGCCCATTTAACTGTAGTATCCCCACATCTTCCTAGTAATCACCGCAAAAATCCAGGAAATCCGGCGCACTTTTTTCTAGGCCCAATTTTTGGGTACCTGAAATATTTGAGTCTCTAATTCCGGAAATAATGGCCATACCGAGGAACGGGAAGCGGCCCTGCATTTCCCATTGACCTAATTCTTACACGATAGCATCAAAATGGCAATCGCGAACACTTTCTGATTTTCGAGAAAAAAAGGGGAAGGGTTTAAACCACTATTCCGCCGACATTCTAGCCCCCATAAATCCGCTGCACGTGTAGTTAGGATAATGCCGATGAGTGCGTTGAATACAGCTCCTCGAACTCTATCTTCAGTATAAAGGACAACTATCTATCTCCGCGCGTTTGGACGGGAGAGGCCGGCAAAATTTCAAAAAATGGTCATTTTGACTTTCCAAAACAGAATTTTCTACACAAGGAGAACGAAGCGACTCAGAGGCCCGCCCTTTTAACTGTAGTATCCCCACATCTTCCCTAGTAATCACCGCAAAAATCCAGCAAATCCGGCGCACTTTTTTCTATCCCCAATTTTTGGGTACCTAAAATATTTGAGTCTTTAATTCCGGAAATAATGGCCATACCGAGGAACGGGACGCGGCCCTGTATTCCCCATTGACCTAATTCTTATACGATAGCATCAAAATGGCAATCGCGAAAACTTTCTGATTTTCGAGAAAAAAAGGGGAAGGGTTTAAACCACTATTCTGCCCACATTCTAGCCCCCATAACTCCCCTGCACCTGTAGTTAGGATAATGCCGATGAGTGCGTTGAATACAGCTCCTCGAACTCTATCTTCAGTATAAAGGACAACTATCTATCCCCGCGCGTTTGGACGGGAGAGGCCTGCGAAATTAAAAAAAATGGTCATTTTGACCTTCCAAAACAGACATTTTCCTACGCAAGGAGAACGAAGCGACTCAGAGGCCCGCCCATTTAACTGTAGTATCCCCACATCTTCCCTAGTAATCACCGCAAAAATCCAGGAAATCCGGCGCACTTTTTTCTAGCCCCAATTTTTGGGTACCTAAAATATTTGAGTCTCTAATTCCGGAAATAATGGCCATACCGAGGAACGGGATGCGGCATTGTATTTCCCATTGACCTAATTCTTACACGATAGCATCAAAATGGCAATTGCGAACACTTTCTGATTTTCGAGAAAAAAAGGGGAAGGTAAAAACCACTATTCCGCCGACATTCTAGCCCCCATAAATCCGCTGCACGTGTAGTTAGGATAATACTGATGAGTGCGTTGAATACAGCTCCTCGAACTCTATCTTCAGTATAAAGGACAACTCTCTATCCCCGCGCGTTTGGACGGGAGAGGCCGGCGAAATTTAAAAAAATGGTCATTTTGACCTTCCAAAACAGACATTTTCCTACGCAAGGAGAACGAAGCGACTCAGACGCCCGCCCATTTAACTGTAGTATCCCCACATCTTCCCTAGTAATCACCGCAAAAATCCATGAAATCCGGCGCACTTTTTTCTAGCCCCAATTTTTGGGTACCTAAAATATTTGAGTCTCTAATTCCGGAAATAATGGCCTTACCGAGGAACGGGATTCGGCCCTGCATTTCCATTTGACCTAATTCTTACAAGATAGCATCAAAATGGCAATCGCGAACACTTTCTGATTTTCGAGAAAAAAAGGGGAAGGGTTTAAACCACTATTCTGCCCACATTCTAGCCCCCATAACTCCGCTGCACCTGTAGTTAGGATAATGCCGAAGAGTGCGTTGAATACAGCTCCTCGAACTCTATCTTCAGTATAAAGGACAACTCTCTATCCCCGCGCGTTTGGACAGGAGAGGCCGGCGAATTTTCAAAAAATGGTCATTTTGACCTTCCAAAACAAACATTTTCCTACGCAAGGAGAACGAAGCGACTCAGAGGCCCGCCCATTTAACTGTAGTATCCCCACATCTTCCCTAGTAATCACCGCAAAAATCCAGGAAATCCGGCGCACTTTTTTCTAGCCCCAATTTTTGGGTACCTAAAATATTTGAGTCTCTAATTCCGGAAATAATGGCCATACCGAGGAACGGGATGCGGCATTGTATTTCCCATTGACCTAATTCTTACACGATAGCATCAAAATGGCAATTGCGAACACTTTCTGATTTTCGAGAAAAAAAGGGGAAGGTAAAAACCACTATTCCGCCGACATTCTAGCCCCCATAAATCCGCTGCACGTGTAGTTAGGATAATACTGATGAGTGCGTTGAATACAGCTCCTCGAACTCTATCTTCAGTATAAAGGACAACTCTCTATCCCCGCGCGTTTGGACGGGAGAGGCCGGCGAAATTTAAAAAAATGGTCATTTTGACCTTCCAAAACAGACATTTTCCTACGCAAGGAGAACGAAGCGACTCAGACGCCCGCCCATTTAACTGTAGTATCCCCACATCTTCCCTAGTAATCACCGCAAAAATCCATGAAATCCGGCGCACTTTTTTCTAGCCCCAATTTTTGGGTACCTAAAATATTTGAGTCTCTAATTCCGGAAATAATGGCCTTACCGAGGAACGGGATTCGGCCCTGCATTTCCATTTGACCTAATTCTTACAAGATAGCATCAAAATGGCAATCGCGAACACTTTCTGATTTTCGAGAAAAAAAGGGGAAGGAACCACTATTCTGCCCACATTCTAGCCCCCATAAATCCGCTGCACCTGTAGTTAGGATAATGCCGATGAGTGCGTTGAATACAGCTCCTCGAACTCTACCTTCAGTATAAAGGACAACGCTCTATCCCCGCGCGTTTGGAAGGGAGAGGCCGGCGAAATTTCAAAAAATGGTCATTTTGACCTTCCAAAACAGACATTTTCCTACGCAAGGAGAACGAAGCGACTCAGACGCCCGCCCATTTAACTGTAGTATCCCCACATCTTCCCTAGTAATCACCGCAAAAATCCAGGAAATCCGGCGCACTTTTTTCTAGCCCCAATTTTTGGGTACCTAAAATATTTGAGTCTCTAATTCCGGAAATAATGGCCATACCGAGGAACGGGAAGCGGCCCTGCATTTCCCATTGACCTAATTCTTACACGATAGCATCAAAATGGCAATCGCGAACACTTTCTGATTTTCGAGAAAAAAAGGGGAAGGGTTTAAACCACTATTCCGCCGACATTCTAGCCCCCATAAATCCGCTGCACTTGTAGTTAGGATAATGCCGATGAGTGCGTTGAATACAGCTCCTCGAACTCTATCTTCAGTATAAAGGACAACTATCTATCTCCGCGCGTTTGGACGGGAGAGGCCGGCAAAATTTCAAAAAATGGTCATTTTGACCTTCCAAAACAGAATTTTCTACACAAGGAGAACGAAGCGACTCAGAGGCCCGCCCTTTTAACTGTAGTATCCCCACATCTTCCCTAGTAATCACCGCAAAAATCCAGCAAATCCGGCGCACTTTTTTCTAGCCCCAATTTTTGGGTACCTAAAATATTTGAGTCTTTAATTCCGGAAATAATGGCCATACCGAGGAACGGGACGCGGCCCTGTATTCCCCATTGACATAATTCTTATACGATAACATCAAAATGGCAATCGCGAAAAGTTTCTGATTTTCGAGAAAAAAAGGGGAAGGGTTTAAACCACTATTCTGCCCACATTCTAGCCCCCATAACTCCCCTGCACCTGTAGTTAGGATAATGCCGATGAGTGCGTTGAATACAGCTCCTCGAACTCTATCTTCAGTATAAAGGACAACCCTCTATCCCCGCGCGTTTGGACGGGAGAGGCCGGCGAAATTTCAAAAAATGGTCATTTTGTCCTTCCAAAACAGACTTTATCCTACGCAAGGAGAACGAAGCGACTCAGAGGCCCGCCCATTTAACTGTAGTATCCCCACATCTTCCCTAGTAATCACCGCAAAAATCCAGGAAATCCGGCGCACTTTTTTCTAGCCCCAATTTTTGGGTACCTAAAATATTTGAGTCTTTAATTCCGGAAATAATGGCCATACCGGGGAACGGGATGCGGCCCTGTTTTTCCCATTGACCTAATTCTTACACGATAGCATCAAAATGGCAATCGCGAACACTTTCTGATTTTCGAGAAAAAAAAGGGGAAGGGTTTAAACCACTATTCTGCCCACATTCTAGCCCCCATAAATCCGCTGCACCTGTAGTTAGGATAATGCCGATGAGTGCGTTGAATACAGCTCCTCGAACTCTACCTTCAGTATAAAGGACAACTCTCTATCCCCGCGCGTTTGGACGGGAGAGGCCGGCGAAATTAAAAAAAATGGTCATTTTGACCTTCCAAAACAGACATTTTCCTACGCAAGGAGAACGAAGCGACTCAGAGGCCCGCCCATTTAACTGTAGTATCCCCACATCTTCCCTAGTAATCACCGCAAAAATCCAGGAAATCCGGCGCACTTTTTTCTAGCCCCAATTTTTGGGTACCTAAAATATTTGAGTCTCTAATTCCGGAAATAATGGCCATACCGAGGAACGGGATGCGGCCCTGTATTTCCCATTGACCTAATTCTTACACGATAGCATCAAAATGGCAATCGCGAACACTTTCTGATTTTCGAGAAAAAAAGGGGAAGGGTTTAAACCACTATTCTGCCCACATTCTAGCCCCCATAAATCCGCTGCACCTGTAGTTAGGATAATGCCGATGAGTGCGTTGAATACAGCTCCTCGAACTCTATCTTCAGTATAAAGGACAACTCTCTATCCCCGAACGTTTGGACGGGAGAGGCCGGAGAAATTAAAAAAAAATGGTCATTTTGTCCTTCCAAAACAAACTCTTTCCTACGCAAGGAGAACGAAGCGACTCAGAGGCCCGCCCATTTAACTGTAGTATCCCCACATCTTCCCTAGTAATCACCGCAAAAATCCAGCAAATCCGGCGCAATTTTTTCTAGCCCCAATTTTTGGGTACCTAAAATATTTGAGTCTTTAATTCCGGAAATAATGGCCATACCGAGGAACGGGACGCGGCCCTGTATTCCCCATTGACCTAATTCTTATACGATAGCATCAAAATGGCAATCGCGAAAACTTTCTGATTTTCGAGAAAAAAAGGGGAAGGGTTAAACCACTATTCCGCCGACATTCTAGCCCCCATAAATCCGCTGCACGTGTAGTTAGGATAATGCCGATGAGTGCGTTGAATACAGCTCCTCGAACTCTATCTTCAGTATAAAGGACAACTCTCTATCTCCGCGCGTTTGGACGGGAGAGGCCGGCAAAATTTAAAAAAATGGTCATTTTGACCTTCCAAAACAGAATTTTCTACACAAGGAGAACGAAGCGACTCAGAGGCCCGCCCTTTTAACTGTAGTATCCCCACATCTTCCCTAGTAATCACCGCAAAAATCCAGGAAATCCGGCGCACTTTTTTCTAGCCCCAATTTTTGGGTACCTAAAATATTTGAGTCTCTAATTCCGGAAATAATGGCCATACCGAGGAACGGGAAGCGGCCCTGCATTTCCCATTGACCTAATTCTTACACGATAGCATCAAAATTGCAATCGCGAACACTTTCTGATTTTCGAGAAAAAAAGGGGAAGGGTTTAAACCACTATTCTGCCCACATTCTAGCCCCCATAACTCCCCTGCACCTGTAGTTAGGATAATGCCGATGAGTGCGTTGAATACAGCTCCTCGAACTCTATCTTCAGTATAAAGGACAACTCTCTATCCCCGCGCGTTTGGACGGGAGAGGCCGGCGAAATTAAAAAAAATGGTCATTTTGACCTTCCAAAACAGACATTTTCCTACGCAAGGAGAACGAAGCGACTCAGAGGCCCGCCCATTTAACTGTAGTATCCCCACATCTTCCCTAGTAATCACCGCAAAAATCCAGGAAATCCGGCGCACTTTTTTCTAGCCCCAATTTTTGGGTACCTAAAATATTTGAGTCTCTAATTCCGGAAATAATGGCCATACCGAGGAACGGGAAGCGGCCCTGCATTTCCCATTGACCTAATTCTTACACGATAGCATCAAAATGGCAATCGCGAACACTTTCTGATTTTCGAGAAAAAAAGGGGAAGGGTTTAAACCACTATTCCGCCGACATTCTAGCCCCCATAAATCCGCTGCACGTGTAGTTAGGATAATGCCGATGAGTGCGTTGAATACAGCTCCTCGAACTCTATCTTCAGTATAAAGGACAACTATCTATCTCCGCGCGTTTGGACGGGAGAGGCCGGCAAAATTTCAAAAAATGGTCATTTTGACCTTCCAAAACAGAATTTTCTACACAAGGAGAACGAAGCGACTCAGAGGCCCGCACTTTTAACTGTAGTATCCCCACATCTTCCCTAGTAATCACCGCAAAAATCCAGCAAATCCGGCGCACTTTTTTCTATCCCCAATTTTTGGGTACCTAAAATATTTGAGTCTTTAATTCCGGAAATAATGGCCATACCGAGGAACGGGACGCGGCCCTGTATTCCCCATTGACCTAATTCTTATACGATTGCATCAAAATGGCAATCGCGAACACTTTCTGATTTTCGAGAAAAAAAGGGGAAGGGTTTAAACCACTATTCCGCCGACATTCTAGCCCCCATAAATCCGCTGCACGTGTAGATAGGATAATGCCGATGAGTGCGTTGAATACAGCTCCTCGAACTCTATCTTCAGTATAAAGGACAACTCTCTATCCCCGCGCGTTTGGACGGGAGAGGCCGGCGAAATTTAAAAAAATGGTCATTTTGTCCTTCCAAAACAGACTTTTTCCTACGCAAGGAGAACGAAGCGACTCAGAGGCCCGCCCATTTAACTGTAGTATACCCACATCTTCCCTAGTAATCACCGCAAAAATCCAGGCAATCGGGCGCACTTTTTTCTAGCCCCAATTTTTGGGTACCTAAAATATTTGAGTCTCTAATTCCGGAAATAATGGCCATACCGAGGAACGGGATGCGGCCCTGCATTTCCCATTGACCTAATTCTTACACGATAGCATCAAAATGGCAATCGCGAACACTTTCTGATTTTCGAGAAAAAAAGGGGAAGGTAAAAAACCACTATTCCGCCGACATTCTAGCCCCCATAAATCCGCTGCACGTGTAGTTAGGATAATGCCGATGAATGCGTTGAATACAGCTCCTCGAACTCTATCTTCAGTATAAAGGACAACTCTCTATCTCTGCGCGTTTGGACGGGAGAGGCCGGCAAAATTAAAAAAAATGGTCATTTTGACCTTCCAAAACAGAATTTTCTACACAAGGAGAACGAAGCGACTCAGAGGCCCGCCCTTTTAACTGTAGTATCCCCACATCTTCCCTAGTAATCACCGCAAAAATCCAGGAAATCCGGCGCACTTTTTTCTAGCCCCAATTTTTGGGTACCTAAAATATTTGAGTCTCTAATTCCGGAAATAATGGCCATACCGAGGAACGGGAAGCGGCCCTGCATTTCCCATTGACCTAATTCTTACACGATAGCATCAAAATGGCAATCGCGAACACTTTCTGATTTTCGAGAAAAAAAGGGGAAGGGTTTTAAACCACTATTCCGCCGACATTCTAGCCCCCATAAATCCGCTGCACGTGTAGTTAGGATAATGCCGATGAGTGCGTTGAATACAGCTCCTCGAACTCTATCTTCAGTATAAAGGAAAACTATCTATCTCCGCGCGTTTGGACGGGAGAGGCCGGCAAAATTTCAAAAAATGGTCATTTTGACCTTCCAAAACAGAATTTTCTACACAAGGAGAACGAAGCGACTCAGAGGCCCGCCCTTTTAACTGTAGTATCCCCACATCTTCCCTAGTAATCACCGCAAAAATCCAGCAAATCCGGCGCACTTTTTTCTAGCCCCAATTTTTGGGTACCTAAAATATTTGAGTCTTTAATTCCGGAAATAATGGCCATACCGAGGAACGGGACGCGGCCCTGTATTCCCCATTGACATAATTCTTATACGATAACATCAAAATGGCAATCGCGAAAAGTTTCTGATTTTCGAGAAAAAAAGGGGAAGGGTTTAAACCACTATTCTGCCCACATTCTAGCCCCCATAACTCCCCTGCACCTGTAGTTAGGATAATGCCGATGAGTGCGTTGAATACAGCTCCTCGAACTCTATCTTCAGTATAAAGGACAACCCTCTATCCCCGCGCGTTTGGACGGGAGAGGCCGGCGAAATTTCAAAAAATGGTCATTTTGTCCTTCCAAAACAGACTTTATCCTACGCAAGGAGAACGAAGCGACTCAGAGGCCCGCCCATTTAACTGTAGTATCCCCACATCTTCCCTAGTAATCACCGCAAAAATCCAGGCAATCGGGCGCACTTTTTTCTAGCCCCAATTTTTGGGTACCTAAAATATTTGAGTCTTTAATTCCGGAAATAATGGCCATACCGGGGAACGGGATGCGGCCCTGTATTTCCCATTGACCTAATTCTTACACGATAGCATCAAAATGGCAATCGCGAACACTTTCTGATTTTCGAGAAAAAAAAGGGGAAGGGTTTAAACCACTATTCTGCCCACATTCTAGCCCCCATAAATCCGCTGCACCTGTAGTTAGGATAATGCCGATGAGTGCGTTGATTACAGCTCCTCGAACTCTACCTTCAGTATAAAGGACAACTCTCTATCCCCGCGCGTTTGGACGGGAGAGGCAGGCAAAATTTCAAAAAATGGTCATTTTGACCTTCCAAAACAGAATTTTCTACACAAGGAGAACGAAGCGACTCAGAGGCCCGCACTTTTAACTGTAGTATCCCCACATCTTCCCTAGTAATCACCGCAAAAATCCAGCAAATCCGGCGCACTTTTTTCTATCCCCAATTTTTGGGTACCTAAAATATTTGAGTCTTTAATTCCGGAAATAATGGCCATACCGAGGAACGGGACGCGGCCCTGTATTCCCCATTGACCTAATTCTTATACGATTGCATCAAAATGGCAATCGCGAACACTTTCTGATTTTCGAGAAAAAAAGGGGAAGGGTTTAAACCACTATTCCGCCGACATTCTAGCCCCCATAAATCCGCTGCACGTGTAGATAGGATAATGCCGATGAGTGCGTTGAATACAGCTCCTCGAACTCTATCTTCAGTATAAAGGACAACTCTCTATCCCCGCGCGTTTGGACGGGAGAGGCCGGCGAAATTTAAAAAAATGGTCATTTTGTCCTTCCAAAACAGACTTTTTCCTACGCAAGGAGAACGAAGCGACTCAGAGGCCCGCCCATTTAACTGTAGTATACCCACATCTTCCCTAGTAATCACCGCAAAAATCCAGGCAATCGGGCGCACTTTTTTCTAGCCCCAATTTTTGGGTACCTAAAATATTTGAGTCTCTAATTCCGGAAATAATGGCCATACCGAGGAACGGGATGCGGCCCTGCATTTCCCATTGACCTAATTCTTACACGATAGCATCAAAATGGCAATCGCGAACACTTTCTGATTTTCGAGAAAAAAAGGGGAAGGTAAAAAACCACTATTCCGCCGACATTCTAGCCCCCATAAATCCGCTGCACGTGTAGTTAGGATAATGCCGATGAATGCGTTGAATACAGCTCCTCGAACTCTATCTTCAGTATAAAGGACAACTCTCTATCTCCGCGCGTTTGGACGGGAGAGGCCGGCAAAATTAAAAAAAATGGTCATTTTGACCTTCCAAAACAGAATTTTCTACACAAGGAGAACGAAGCGACTCAGAGGCCCGCCCTTTTAACTGTAGTATCCCCACATCTTCCCTAGTAATCACCGCAAAAATCCAGGAAATCCGGCGCACTTTTTTCTAGCCCCAATTTTTGGGTACCTAAAATATTTGAGTCTCTAATTCCGGAAATAATGGCCATACCGAGGAACGGGAAGCGGCCCTGCATTTCCCATTGACCTAATTCTTACACGATAGCATCAAAATGGCAATCGCGAACACTTTCTGATTTTCGAGAAAAAAAGGGGAAGGGTTTTAAACCACTATTCCGCCGACATTCTAGCCCCCATAAATCCGCTGCACGTGTAGTTAGGATAATGCCGATGAGTGCGTTGAATACAGCTCCTCGAACTCTATCTTCAGTATAAAGGAAAACTATCTACCTCCGCGCGTTTGGACGGGAGAGGCCGGCAAAATTTCAAAAAATGGTCATTTTGACCTTCCAAAACAGAATTTTCTACACAAGGAGAACGAAGCGACTCAGAGGCCCGCCCTTTTAACTGTAGTATCCCCACATCTTCCCTAGTAATCACCGCAAAAATCCAGCAAATCCGGCGCACTTTTTTCTAGCCCCAATTTTTGGGTACCTAAAATATTTGAGTCTTTAATTCCGGAAATAATGGCCATACCGAGGAACGGGACGCGGCCCTGTATTCCCCATTGACATAATTCTTATACGATAACATCAAAATGGCAATCGCGAAAAGTTTCTGATTTTCGAGAAAAAAAGGGGAAGGGTTTAAACCACTATTCTGCCCACATTCTAGCCCCCATAACTCCCCTGCACCTGTAGTTAGGATAATGCCGATGAGTGCGTTGAATACAGCTCCTCGAACTCTATCTTCAGTATAAAGGACAACCCTCTATCCCCGCGCGTTTGGACGGGAGAGGCCGGCGAAATTTCAAAAAATGGTCATTTTGTCCTTCCAAAACAGACTTTATCCTACGCAAGGAGAACGAAGCGACTCAGAGGCCCGCCCATTTAACTGTAGTATCCCCACATCTTCCCTAGTAATCACCGCAAAAATCCAGGAAATCCGGCGCACTTTTTTCTAGCCCCAATTTTTGGGTACCTAAAATATTTGAGTCTTTAATTCCGGAAATAATGGCCATACCGGGGAACGGGATGCGGCCCTGTATTTCCCATTGACCTAATTCTTACACGATAGCATCAAAATGGCAATCGCGAACACTTTCTGATTTTCGAGAAAAAAAAGGGGAAGGGTTTAAACCACTATTCTGCCCACATTCTAGCCCCCATAAATCCGCTGCACCTGTAGTTAGGATAATGCCGATGAGTGCGTTGAATACAGCTCCTCGAACTCTACCTTCAGTATAAAGGACAACTCTCTATCCCCGCGCGTTTGGACGGGAGAGGCAGGCAAAATTTAAAAAAATCGTCATTTTGACCTTCCAAAACAGAATTTTCTACACAAGGAGAACGAAGCGACTCAGAGGCCCGCCCTTTTAACTGTAGTATCCCCACATCTTCCCTAGTAATCACCGCAAAAATCCAGGAAATCCGGCGCACTTTTTTCTAGCCCCAATTTTTGGGTACCTAAAATATTTGAGTCTCTAATTCCGGAAATAATGGCCATACCGAGGAACGGGAAGCGGCCCTGCATTTCCCATTGACCTAATTCTTACACGATAGCATCAAAATGGCAATCGCGAACACTTTCTGATTTTCGAGAAAAAAAGGGGAAGGGTTTAAACCACTATTCTGCCCACATTCTAGCCCCCATAACTCCCCTGCACCTGTAGTTAGGATAATGCCGATGAGTGCGTTGAATACAGCTCCTCGAACTCTATCTTCAGTATAAAGGACAACTCTCTATCCCCGCGCGTTTGGACGGGAGAGGCCGGCGAAATTAAAAAAAATGGTCATTTTGACCTTCCAAAACAGACATTTTCCTACGCAAGGAGAACGAAGCGACTCAGAGGCCCGCCCATTTAACTGTAGTATCCCCACATCTTCCCTAGTAATCACCGCAAAAATCCAGGAAATCCGGCGCACTTTTTTCTAGCCCCAATTTTTGGGTACCTAAAATATTTGAGTCTCTAATTCCGGAAATAATGGCCATACCGAGGAACGGGATGCGGCCCTGTATTTCCCATTGACCTAATTCTTACACGATAGCATCAAAATGGCAATCGCGAACACTTTCTGATTTTCGAGAAAAAAAGGGGAAGGGTTTAAACCACTATTCTGCCCAAATTCTAGCCCCCATAACTCCGCTGCACCTGTAGTTAGGATAATGCCGATGAGTGCGATGAATACAGCTCCTCGAACTCTATCTTCAGTATAAAGGACAACTCTCTATCCCCGCGCGTTTGGACGGGAGAGGCAGGCGAAATTTAAAAAAATGGTCATTTTGACCTTCCAAAACAGACATTTTCCTACGCAAGGAGAACGAAGCGACTCACAGGCCCGCCCATTTAACTGTAGTATCCCCACATCTTCCCTAGTAATCACCGCAAAAAACCAGGAAATCCGGCGCACTTTTTCCTAGCCCCAATTTTTGGGTACCTAAAATATTTGAGTCTCTAATTCCGGAAATAATGGCCATACCGAGGAACGGGATGCTGCCCTGCATTTCCCATTGACCTAATTCTTACACGATAGCATCAAAATGGCAATCGCGAACACTTTCTGATTTTCGAGAAAAAAAGGGGAAGGGTTTAAACCACTATTCTCCCCACATTCTAGCCCCCATAACTCCGCTGCACCTGCAGTTAGGATAATGCCGATGAGTGCGTTGAATACAGCTCCACGAACTCTATCTTCAGTATAAAGGACAACTCTCTATCCCCGCGCGTTTGGACGGGAGAGGCAGGCGAAATTTAAAAAAATGGTCATTTTGACCTTCCAAAACAGACATTTTCCTACGCAAGGAGAACGAAGCGACTCAGAGGCCCGCCCATTTAACTGTAGTATCCCCACATCTTCCCTAGTAATCACCGCAAAAATCCAGGAAATCCGGCGCACTTTTTTCTAGCCCCAATTTTTGGGTACCTAAAATATTTGAGTCTCTAATTCCGGAAATAATGGCCATACCGAGGAACGGGAAGCGGCCCTGCATTTCCCATTGACCTAATTCTTACACGATAGCATCAAAATGGCAATCGCGAACACTTTCTGATTTTCGAGAAAAAAAGGGGAAGGGTTTAAACCACTATTCCGCCGACATTCTAGCCCCCATAAATCCGCTGCACGTGTAGTTAGGATAATGCCGATGAGTGCGTTGAATACAGCTCCTCGAACTCTATCTTCAGTATAAAGGACAACTATCTATCTCCGCGCGTTTGGACGGGAGAGGCCGGCAAAATTTCAAAAAATGGTCATTTTGACCTTCCAAAACAGAATTTTCTACACAAGGAGAACGAAGCGACTCAGAGGCCCGCACTTTTAACTGTAGTATCCCCACATCTTCCCTAGTAATCACCGCAAAAATCCAGCAAATCCGGCGCACTTTTTTCTATCCCCAATTTTTGGGTACCTAAAATATTTGAGTCTTTAATTCCGGAAATAATGGCCATACCGAGGAACGGGACGCGGCCCTGTATTCCCCATTGACCTAATTCTTATACGATTGCATCAAAATGGCAATCGCGAACACTTTCTGATTTTCGAGAAAAAAAGGGGAAGGGTTTAAACCACTATTCCGCCGACATTCTAGCCCTCATAAATCCGCTGCACGTGTAGATAGGATAATGCCGATGAGTGCGTTGAATACAGCTCCTCGAACTCTATCTTCAGTATAAAGGACAACTCTCTATCCCCGCGCGTTTGGACGGGAGAGGCCGGCGAAATTTAAAAAAATGGTCATTTTGTCCTTCCAAAACAGACTTTTTCCTACGCAAGGAGAACGAAGCGACTCAGAGGCCCGCCCATTTAACTGTAGTATACCCACATCTTCCCTAGTAATCACCGCAAAAATCCAGGCAATCGGGCGCACTTTTTTCTAGCCCCAATTTTTGGGTACCTAAAATATTTGAGTCTCTAATTCCGGAAATAATGGCCATACCGAGGAACGGGATGCGGCCCTGCATTTCCCATTGACCTAATTCTTACACGATAGCATCAAAATGGCAATCGCGAACACTTTCTGATTTTCGAGAAAAAAAGGGGAAGGTAAAAAACCACTATTCCGCCGACATTCTAGCCCCCATAAATCCGCTGCACGTGTAGTTAGGATAATGCCGATGAATGCGTTGAATACAGCTCCTCGAACTCTATCTTCAGTATAAAGGACAACTCTCTATCTCCGCGCGTTTGGACGGGAGAGGCCGGCAAAATTAAAAAAAATGGTCATTTTGACCTTCCAAAACAGAATTTTCTACACAAGGAGAACGAAGCGACTCAGAGGCCCGCCCTTTTAACTGTAGTATCCCCACATCTTCCCTAGTAATCACCGCAAAAATCCAGGAAATCCGGCGCACTTTTTTCTAGCCCCAATTTTTGGGTACCTAAAATATTTGAGTCTCTAATTCCGGAAATAATGGCCATACCGAGGAACGGGAAGCGGCCCTGCATTTCCCATTGACCTAATTCTTACACGATAGCATCAAAATGGCAATCGCGAACACTTTCTGATTTTCGAGAAAAAAAGGGGAAGGGTTTTAAACCACTATTCCGCCGACATTCTAGCCCCCATAAATCCGCTGCACGTGTAGTTAGGATAATGCCGATGAGTGCGTTGAATACAGCTCCTCGAACTCTATCTTCAGTATAAAGGAAAACTATCTATCTCCGCGCGTTTGGACGGGAGAGGCCGGCAAAATTTCAAAAAATGGTCATTTTGACCTTCCAAAACAGAATTTTCTACACAAGGAGAACGAAGCGACTCAGAGGCCCGCCCTTTTAACTGTAGTATCCCCACATCTTCCCTAGTAATCACCGCAAAAATCCAGCAAATCCGGCGCACTTTTTTCTAGCCCCAATTTTTGGGTACCTAAAATATTTGAGTCTTTAATTCCGGAAATAATGGCCATACCGAGGAACGGGACGCGGCCCTGTATTCCCCATTGACATAATTCTTATACGATAACATCAAAATGGCAATCGCGAAAAGTTTCTGATTTTCGAGAAAAAAAGGGGAAGGGTTTAAACCACTATTCTGCCCACATTCTAGCCCCCATAACTCCCCTGCACCTGTAGTTAGGATAATGCCGATGAGTGCGTTGAATACAGCTCCTCGAACTCTATCTTCAGTATAAAGGACAACCCTCTATCCCCGCGCGTTTGGACGGGAGAGGCCGGCGAAATTTCAAAAAATGGTCATTTTGTCCTTCCAAAACAGACTTTATCCTACGCAAGGAGAACGAAGCGACTCAGAGGCCCGCCCATTTAACTGTAGTATCCCCACATCTTCCCTAGTAATCACAGCAAAAATCCAGGCAATCGGGCGCACTTTTTTCTAGCCCCAATTTTTGGGTACCTAAAATATTTGAGTCTTTAATTCCGGAAATAATGGCCATACCGGGGAACGGGATGCGGCCCTGTATTTCCCATTGACCTAATTCTTACACGATAGCATCAAAATGGCAATCGCGAACACTTTCTGATTTTCGAGAAAAAAAAGGGGAAGGGTTTAAACCACTATTCTGCCCACATTCTAGCCCCCATAAATCCGCTGCACCTGTAGTTAGGATAATGCCGATGAGTGCGTTGAATACAGCTCCTCGAACTCTACCTTCAGTATAAAGGACAACTCTCTATCCCCGCGCGTTTGGACGGGAGAGGCAGGCAAAATTTAAAAAAATCGTCATTTTGACCTTCCAAAACAGAATTTTCTACACAAGGAGAACGAAGCGACTCAGAGGCCCGCCCTTTTAACTGTAGTATCCCCACATCTTCCCTAGTAATCACCGCAAAAATCCAGGAAATCCGGCGCACTTTTTTCTAGCCCCAATTTTTGGGTACCTAAAATATTTGAGTCTCTAATTCCGGAAATAATGGCCATACCGAGGAACGGGAAGCGGCCCTGCATTTCCCATTGACCTAATTCTTACACGATAGCATCAAAATGGCAATCGCGAACACTTTCTGATTTTCGAGAAAAAAAGGGGAAGGGTTTAAACCACTATTCTGCCCACATTCTAGCCCCCATAACTCCCCTGCACCTGTAGTTAGGATAATGCCGATGAGTGCGTTGAATACAGCTCCTCGAACTCTATCTTCAGTATAAAGGACAACTCTCTATCCCCGCGCGTTTGGACGGGAGAGGCCGGCGAAATTAAAAAAAATGGTCATTTTGACCTTCCAAAACAGACATTTTCCTACGCAAGGAGAACGAAGCGACTCAGAGGCCCGCCCATTTAACTGTAGTATCCCCACATCTTCCCTAGTAATCACCGCAAAAATCCAGGAAATCCGGCGCACTTTTTTCTAGCCCCAATTTTTGGGTACCTAAAATATTTGAGTCTCTAATTCCGGAAATAATGGCCATACCGAGGAACGGGATGCGGCCCTGTATTTCCCATTGACCTAATTCTTACACGATAGCATCAAAATGGCAATCGCGAACACTTTCTGATTTTCGAGAAAAAAAGGGGAAGGGTTTAAACCACTATTCTGCCCAAATTCTAGCCCCCATAACTCCGCTGCACCTGTAGTTAGGATAATGCCGATGAGTGCGTTGAATACAGCTCCTCGAACTCTATCTTCAGTATAAAGGACAACTCTCTATCCCCGCGCGTTTGGACGGGAGAGGCAGGCGAAATTTAAAAAAATGGTCATTTTGACCTTCCAAAACAGACATTTTCCTACGCAAGGAGAACGAAGCGACTCACAGGCCCGCCCATTTAACTGTAGTATCCCCACATCTTCCCTAGTAATCACCGCAAAAAACCAGGAAATCCGGCGCACTTTTTCCTAGCCCCAATTTTTGGGTACCTAAAATATTTGAGTCTCTAATTCCGGAAATAATGGCCATACCGAGGAACGGGATGCTGCCCTGCATTTCCCATTGACCTAATTCTTACACGATAGCATCAAAATGGCAATCGCGAACACTTTCTGATTTTCGAGAAAAAAAGGGGAAGGGTTTAAACCACTATTCTCCCCACATTCTAGCCCCCATAACTCCGCTGCACCTGCAGTTAGGATAATGCCGATGAGTGCGTTGAATACAGCTCCACGAACTCTATCTTCAGTATAAAGGACAACTCTCTATCCCCGCGCGTTTGGACGGGAGAGGCAGGCGAAATTTAAAAAAATGGTCATTTTGACCTTCCAAAACAGACATTTTCCTACGCAAGGAGAACGAAGCGACTCAGAGGCCCGCCCATTTAACTGTAGTATCCCCACATCTTCCCTAGTAATCACCGCAAAAATCCAGGAAATCCGGCGCACTTTTTTCTAGCCCCAATTTTTGGGTACCTAAAATATTTGAGTCTCTAATTCCGGAAATAATGGCCATACCGAGGAACGGGAAGCGGCCCTGCATTTCCCATTGACCTAATTCTTACACGATAGCATCAAAATGGCAATCGCGAACACTTTCTGATTTTCGAGAAAAAAAGGGGAAGGGTTTAAACCACTATTCCGCCGACATTCTAGCCCCCATAAATCCGCTGCACGTGTAGTTAGGATAATGCCGATGAGTGCGTTGAATACAGCTCCTCGAACTCTATCTTCAGTATAAAGGACAACTATCTATCTCCGCGCGTTTGGACGGGAGAGGCCGGCAAAATTTCAAAAAATGGTCATTTTGACCTTCCAAAACAGAATTTTCTACACAAGGAGAACGAAGCGACTCAGAGGCCCGCACTTTTAACTGTAGTATCCCCACATCTTCCCTAGTAATCACCGCAAAAATCCAGCAAATCCGGCGCACTTTTTTCTATCCCCAATTTTTGGGTACCTAAAATATTTGAGTCTTTAATTCCGGAAATAATGGCCATACCGAGGAACGGGACGCGGCCCTGTATTCCCCATTGACCTAATTCTTATACGATTGCATCAAAATGGCAATCGCGAAAACTTTCTGATTTTCGAGAAAAAAAGGGGAAGGGTTTAAACCACTATTCTGCCCACATTCTAGCCCCCATAACTCCCCTGCACCTGTAGCTAGGATAATGCCGATGAGTGCGTTGAATACAGCTCCTCGAACTCTATCTTCAGTATAAAGGACAACTATCTATCCCCGCGCGTTTGGACGGGAGAGGCCGGCGAAATTAAAAAAAATGGTCATTTTGACCTTCCAAAACAGACATTTTCCTACGCAAGGAGAACGAAGCGACTCAGAGGCCCTCCCATTTAACTGTAGTATCCCCACATCTTCCCTAGTAATCACCGCAAAAATCCAGGAAATCCGGCGCACTTTTTTCTAGCCCCAATTTTTGGGTACCTAAAATATTTGAGTCTCTAATTCCGGAAATAATGGCCATACCGAGGAACGGGATGCGGCATTGTATTTCCCATTGACCTAATTCTTACACGATAGCATCAAAATGGCAATTGCGAACACTTTCTGATTTTCGAGAAAAAAAGGGGAAGGTAAAAACCACTATTCCGCCGACATTCTAGCCCCCATAAATCCGCTGCACGTGTAGTTAGGATAATACTGATGAGTGCGTTGAATACAGCTCCTCGAACTCTATCTTCAGTATAAAGGACAACTCTCTATCCCCGCGCGTTTGGACGGGAGAGGCCGGCGAAATTTAAAAAAATGGTCATTTTGACCTTCCAAAACAGACATTTTCCTACGCAAGGAGAACGAAGCGACTCAGACGCCCGCCCATTTAACTGTAGTATCCCCACATCTTCCCTAGTAATCACCGCAAAAATCCATGAAATCCGGCGCACTTTTTTCTAGCCCCAATTTTTGGGTACCTAAAATATTTGAGTCTCTAATTCCGGAAATAATGGCCTTACCGAGGAACGGGATTCGGCCCTGCATTTCCATTTGACCTAATTCTTACACGATAGCATCAAAATGGCAATCGCGAACACTTTCTGATTTTCGAGAAAAAAGGGGAAGGGTTTAAACCACTATTCTGCCCACATTCTAGCCCCCATAAATCCGCTGCACCTGTAGTCAGGATAATGCCGATGAGTGCGTTGAATACAGCTCCTCGAACTCTACCTTCAGTATAAAGGACAACGCTCTATCCCCGCGCGTTTGGACGGGAGAGGCCGGCGAAATTTAAAAAAATGGTCATTTTGACCTTCCAAAACAGACATTTTCCTACGCAAGGAGAACGAAGCACTCAGACGCCCGCCCATTTAACTGTAGTATCCCCACATCTTCCCTAGTAATCACCGCAAAAATCCAGGAAATCCGGCGCACTTTTTTCTAGCCCCAATTTTTGGGTACCTAAAATATTTGAGTCTCTAATTCCGGAAATAATGGCCTTACCGAGGAACGGGATTCGGCCCTGCATTTCCATTTGACCTAATTCTTACACGATAGCATCAAAATGGCAATCGCGAACAATTTCTGATTTTCGAGAAAAAAAGGGGAAGGGTTTAAACCACTATTCTGCCCACATTCTAGCCCCCATAACTCCGCTGCACCTGTAGTTAGGATAATGCCGAAGAGTGCGTTGAATACAGCTCCTCGAACTCTATCTTCAGTATAAAGGACAACTCTCTATCCCCGCGCGTTTGGACAGGAGAGGCCGGCGAATTTTCAAAAAATGGTCATTTTGACCTTCCAAAACAAACATTTTCCTACGCAAGGAGAACGAAGCGACTCAGAGACCCGCCCATTTAACTGTAGTATCCCCACATCTTCCCTAGTAATCACCGCAAAAATCCAGGAAATCCGGCGCACTTTTTTCTAGGCCCAATTTTTGGGTACCTAAAATATTTGAGTCTCTAATTCCGGAAATAATGGCCATACCGAGGAACGGGATGCGGCCCTGTATTTCCCATTGACCTAATTCTTACACGATAGCATCAAAATGGCAATCGCGAACACTTTCTGATTTTCGAGAAAAAAAGGGGAAGGTAAAAACCACTATTCCGCCGACATTCTAGCCCCCATAAATCCGCTGCACGTGTAGTTAGGATAATGCCGATGAATGCGTTGAATACAGCTCCTCGAACTCTATCTTCAGTATAAAGGACAACTCTCTATCTCCGCGCGTTTGGACGGGAGAGGCCGGCAAAATTAAAAAAAATGGTCATTTTGACCTTCCAAAACAGAATTTTCTACACAAGGAGAACGAAGCGACTCAGAGGCCCGCCCTTTTAACTGTAGTATCCCCACATCTTCCCTAGTAATCACCGCAAAAATCCAGGAAATCCGGCGCACTTTTTTCTAGCCCCAATTTTTGGGTACCTAAAATATTTGAGTCTCTAATTCCGGAAATAATGGCCATACCGAGGAACGGGAAGCGGCCCTGCATTTCCCATTGACCTAATTCTTACACGATAGCATCAAAATGGCAATCGCGAACACTTTCTGATTTTCGAGAAAAAAAAGGGAAGGGTTTTAAACCACTATTCTGCCCACATTCTAGCCCCCATAAATCCGCTGCACCTGTAGTTAGGATAATGCCGATGAGTGCGTTGAATACAGCTCCTCGAACTCTATCTTCAGTATAAAGGACAACTATCTATCCCCGCGCGTTTGGACGGGAGAGGCCGGCGAAATTAAAAAAAATGGTCATTTTGACCTTCCAAAACAGACATTTTCCTACGCAAGGAGAACGAAGCGACTCAGAGGCCCTCCCATTTAACTGTAGTATCCCCACATCTTCCCTAGTAATCACCGCAAAAATCCAGGAAATCCGGCGCACTTTTTTCTAGCCCCAATTTTTGGGTACCTAAAATATTTGAGTCTCTAATTCCGGAAATAATGGCCATACCGAGGAACGGGATGCGGCATTGTATTTCCCATTGACCTAATTCTTACACGATAGCATCAAAATGGCAATTGCGAACACTTTCTGATTTTCGAGAAAAAAAGGGGAAGGTAAAAACCACTATTCCGCCGACATTCTAGCCCCCATAAATCCGCTGCACGTGTAGTTAGGATAATACTGATGAGTGCGTTGAATACAGCTCCTCGAACTCTATCTTCAGTATAAAGGACAACTCTCTATCCCCGCGCGTTTGGACGGGAGAGGCCGGCGAAATTAAAAAAAATGGTCATTTTGACCTTCCAAAACAGACATTTTCCTACGCAAGGAGAACGAAGCGACTCAGACGCCCGCCCATTTAACTGTAGTATCCCCACATCTTCCCTAGTAATCACCGCAAAAATCCATGAAATCCGGCGCACTTTTTTCTAGCGCCAATTTTTGGGTACCTAAAATATTTGAGTCTCTAATTCCGGAAATAATGGCCTTACCGAGGAACGGGATTCGGCCCTGCATTTCCATTTGACCTAATTCTTACACGATAGCATCAAAATGGCAATCGCGAACACTTTCTGATTTTCGAGAAAAAAGGGGAAGGGTTTAAACCACTATTCTGCCCACATTCTAGCCCCCATAAATCCGCTGCACCTGTAGTCAGGATAATGCCGATGAGTGCGTTGAATACAGCTCCTCGAACTCTACCTTCAGTATAAAGGACAACGCTCTATCCCCGCGCGTTTGGACGGGAGAGGCCGGCGAAATTAAAAAAAATGGTCATTTTGACCTTCCAAAACAGACATTTTCCTACGCAAGGAGAACGAAGCGACTCAGACGCCCGCCCATTTAACTGTAGTATCCCCACATCTTCCCTAGTAATCACCGCAAAAATCCAGGAAATCCGGCGCACTTTTTTCTAGCCCCAATTTTTGGGTACCTAAAATATTTGAGTCTCTAATTCCGGAAATAATGGCCTTACCGAGGAACGGGATTCGGCCCTGCATTTCCATTTGACCTAATTCTTACACGATAGCATCAAAATGGCAATCGCGAACAATTTCTGATTTTCGAGAAAAAAAGGGGAAGGGTTTAAACCACTATTCTGCCCACATTCTAGCCCCCATAACTCCGCTGCACCTGTAGTTAGGATAATGCCGAAGAGTGCGTTGAATACAGCTCCTCGAACTCTATCTTCAGTATAAAGGACAACTCTCTATCCCCGCGCGTTTGGACAGGAGAGGCCGGCGAATTTTCAAAAAATGGTCATTTTGACCTTCCAAAACAAACATTTTCCTACGCAAGGAGAACGAAGCGACTCAGAGACCCGCCCATTTAACTGTAGTATCCCCACATCTTCCCTAGTAATCACCGCAAAAATCCAGGAAATCCGGCGCACTTTTTTCTAGGCCCAATTTTTGGGTACCTAAAATATTTGAGTCTCTAATTCCGGAAATAATGGCCATACCGAGGAACGGGATGCGGCCCTGTATTTCCCATTGACCTAATTCTTACACGATAGCATCAAAATGGCAATCGCGAACACTTTCTGATTTTCGAGAAAAAAAGGGGAAGGTAAAAACCACTATTCCGCCGACATTCTAGCCCCCATAAATCCGCTGCACGTGTAGTTAGGATAATGCCGATGAATGCGTTGAATACAGCTCCTCGAACTCTATCTTCAGTATAAAGGACAACTCTCTATCTCCGCGCGTTTGGACGGGAGAGGCCGGCAAAATTAAAAAAAATGGTCATTTTGACCTTCCAAAACAGAATTTTCTACACAAGGAGAACGAAGCGACTCAGAGGCCCGCCCTTTTAACTGTAGTATCCCCACATCTTCCCTAGTAATCACCGCAAAAATCCAGGAAATCCGGCGCACTTTTTTCTAGCCCCAATTTTTGGGTACCTAAAATATTTGAGTCTCTAATTCCGGAAATAATGGCCATACCGAGGAACGGGAAGCGGCCCTGCATTTCCCATTGACCTAATTCTTACACGATAGCATCAAAATGGCAATCGCGAACACTTTCTGATTTTCGAGAAAAAAAAGGGAAGGGTTTTAAACCACTATTCCGCCGACATTCTAGCCCCCATAAATCCGCTGCACGTGTAGTTAGGATAATGCCGATGAGTGCGTTGAATACAGCTCCTCGAACTCTATCTTCAGTATAAAGGAAAACTATCTATCTCCGCGCGTTTGGACGGGAGAGGCCGGCAAAATTTCAAAAAATGGTCATTTTGACCTTCCAAAACAGAATTTTCTACACAAGGAGAACGAAGCGACTCAGAGGCCCGCCCTTTTAACTGTAGTATCCCCACATCTTCCCTAGTAATCACCGCAAAAATCCAGCAAATCCGGCGCACTTTTTTCTAGCCCCAATTTTTGGGTACCTAAAATATTTGAGTCTTTAATTCCGGAAATAATGGCCATACCGAGGAACGGGACGCGGCCCTGTATTCCCCATTGACATAATTCTTATACGATAACATCAAAATGGCAATCGCGAAAAGTTTCTGATTTTCTAGCCCCCATAACTCCCCTGCACCTGTAGTTAGGATAATGCCGATGAGTGCGTTGAATACAGCTCCTCGAACTCTATCTTCAGTATAAAGGACAACCCTCTATCCCCGCGCGTTTGGACGGGAGAGGCCGGCGAAATTTAAAAAAATGGTCATTTTGTCCTTCCAAAACAGACTTTATCCTACGCAAGGAGAACGAAGCGACTCAGAGGCCCGCCCATTTAACTGTAGTATCCCCACATCTTCCCTAGTAATCACCGCAAAAATCCAGGAAATCCGGCGCACTTTTTTCTAGCCCCAATTTTTGGGTACCTAAAATATTTGAGTCTTAAATTCCGGAAATAATGGCCATACCGGGGAACGGGATGCGGCCCTGTATTTCCCATTGACCTAATTCTTACACGATAGCATCAAAATGGCAATCGCGAACACTTTCTGATTTTCGAGAAAAAAAAGGGGAAGGGTTTAAACCACTATTCTGCCCACATTCTAGCCCCCATAAATCCGCTGCACCTGTAGTTAGGATAATGCCGATGAGTGCGTTGAATACAGCTCCTCGAACTCTACCTTCAGAATAAAGGACAACTCTCTATCCCCGCGCGTTTGGACGGGAGAGGCCGGCGAAATTAAAAAAAATGGTCATTTTGACCTTCCAAAACAGACATTTTCCTACGCAAGGAGAACGAAGCGACTCAGAGGCCCGCCCATTTAACTGTAGTATCCCCACATCTTCCCTAGTAATCATCGCAAAAATCCAGCAAATCCGGCGCAATTTTTTCTAGCCCCAATTTTTGGGTACCTAAAATATTTGAGTCTTTAATTCCGGAAATAATGGCCATACCGAGGAACGGGACGCGGCCCTGTATTCCCCATTGACCTAATTCTTATACGATAGCATCAAAATGGCAATCGCGAAAACTTTCTGATTTACGAGAAAAAAAGGGGAAGGGTTTTAAACCACTATTCTGCCCACATTCTAGCCCCCATAACTCCCCTGCACTTGTAGTTAGGATAATGCCGATGAGTGCGTTGAATACAGCTCCTCGAACTCTATCTTCAGTATAAAGGACAACTCTCTATCTCCGCGCGTTTGGACGGGAGAGGCAGGCAAAATTTAAAAAAATCGTCATTTTGACCTTCCAAAACAGAATTTTCTACACAAGGAGAACAAAGCGACTCAGAGGCCCGCCCTTTTAACTGTAGTATCCCCACATCTTCCCTAGTAATCACCGCAAAAATCCAGGAAATCCGGCGCACTTTTTTCTAGCCCCAATTTTTGGGTACCTAAAATATTTGAGTCTCTAATTCCGGAAATAATGGCCATACCGAGGAACGGGAAGCGGCCCTGCATTTCCCATTGACCTAATTCTTACACGATAGCATCAAAATGGCAATCGCGAACACTTTCTGATTTTCGAGAAAAAAAGGGGAAGGGTTTAAACCACTATTCCGCCGACATTCTAGCCCCCATAAATCCGCTGCACGTGTAGTTAGGATAATGCCGATGAGTGCGTTGAATACAGCTCCTCGAACTCTATCTTCAGTATAAAGGACAACTATCTATCTCCGCGCGTTTGGACGGGAGAGGCCGGCAAAATTTCAAAAAATGGTCATTTTGACCTTCCAAAACAGAATTTTCTACACAAGGAGAACGAAGCGACTCAGAGGCCCGCCCTTTTAACTGTAGTATCCCCACATCTTCCCTAGTAATCACCGCAAAAATCCAGCAAATCCGGCGCAATTTTTTCTAGCCCCAATTTTTGGGTACCTAAAATATTTGAGTCTCTAATTCCGGAAATAATGGCCATACCGAGGAACGGGAAGCGGCCCTGCATTTCCCATTGACCTAATTCTTACACGATAGCATCAAAATGGCAATCGCGAACACTTTCTGATTTTCGAGAAAAAAAGGGGAAGGGTTTAAACCACTATTCCGCCGACATTCTAGCCCCCATAAATCCGCTGCACGTGTAGTTAGGATAATGCCGATGAGTGCGTTGAATACAGCTCCTCGAACTCTATCTTCAGTATAAAGGACAACTCTCTATCCCCGCGCGTTTGGACGGGAGATGCCGGCGAAATTTCAAAAAATGGTCATTTTGACCTTCCAAAACAGACTTTTTCCTACGCAAGGAGAACGAAGCGACTCAGAGGCCCGCCCATTTAACTGTAGTATCCCCACATCTTCCCTAGTAATCACCGCAAAAATCCAGGAAATCCGGCGCACTATTTCTAGCCCCAATTTTTGGGTACCTAAAATATTTGAGTCTCTAATTCCGGAAATAATGGCCATACCGAGGAACGGGATGCGGCCCTGTATTTCCCATTGACCTAATTCTTACACGATAGCATCAAAATGGCAATCGCGAACACTTTCTGATTTTCGAGAAAAAAAAGGGGAAGGGTTTAAACCACTATTCTGCCCACATTCTAGCCCCCATAAATCCGCTGCACCTGTAGTTAGGATAATGCCGATGAGTGCGTTGAATACAGCTCCTCGAACTCTACCTTCAGTATAAAGGACAACTCTCTATCCCCGCGCGTTTGGACGGGAGAGGCCGGCGAAATAAAAAAAAATGGTCATTTTGACCTTCCAAAACAGACATTATCCTACGCAAGGAGAACGAAGCGACTCAGAGGCCCGCCCATTTAACTGTAGTATCCCCACATCTTCCCTAGTAATCACCGCAAAAATCCAGCAAATCCGGCGCACTTTTTTCTAGCTCCAATTTTTGGGTACCTAAAATATTTGAGTCTCTAATTCCGGAAATAATGGCCATACCGAGGAACGGGATGCGGCCCTGTATTTCCCAGTGACCTAATTCTTACACGATAGCATCAAAATGGCAATCGCGAACACTTTCTGATTTTCGAGAAAAAAAGGGGAAGGGTTTTAAACCACTATTCTGCCCACATTCTAGCCCCCATAACTCCCCTGCACCTGTAGTTAGGATAATGCCGATGAGTGCGTTGAATACAGCTCCTCGAACTCTATCTTCAGTATAAAGGACAACTCTCTATCCCCGAGCGTTTGGACGGGAGAGGCCGGAGAATTTTCAAAAAATGGTCATTTTGTCCTTCCAAAACAAACTTTTTCCTACGCAAGGAGAACGAAGCGACTCAGAGGCCCGCCCATTTAACTGTAGTATACCCACATCTTCCCTAGTAATCACCGCAAAAATCCAGCAAATCCGGCGCACTTTTTTCTAGCCCCAATTTTTGGGTACCTAAAATATTTGAGTCTTTAATTCCGGAAATAATGGCCATACCGAGGAACGGGATGCGGCCCTGCATTTCCCATTGACCTAATTCTTACACGATAGCATCAAAATGGCAATCGCGAACACTTTCTGATTTTCGAGAAAAAAAGGGGAAGTTTACCTTCCCCTTTTTTTCTATTCCGCCGACATTCTAGCCCCCATAAATCCGCTGCACGTGTAGTTAGGATAATGCCGATGAGTGCGTTGAATACAGCTCCTCGAACTCTATCTTCAGTATAAAGGACAACTCTCTATCCCCGCGCGTTTGGACGGGAGATGCCGGCGAAATTTCAAAAAATGGTCATTTTGACCTTCCAAAACAGACTTTTTCCTACGCAAGGAGAACGAAGCGACTCAGAGGCCCGCCCATTTAACTGTAGTATCCCCACATCTTCCCTAGTAATCACCGCAAAAATCCAGGAAATCCGGCGCACTTTTTTCTAGCCCCAATTTTTGGGTACCTAAAATATTTGAGTCTCTAATTCCGGAAATAATGGCCATACCGAGGAACGGGATGCGGCCCTGTATTTCCCATTGACCTAATTCTTACACGATAGCATCAAAATGGCAATCGCGAACACTTTCTGATTTTCGAGAAAAAAAAGGGGAAGGGTTTAAACCACTATTCTGCCCACATTCTAGCCCCCATAAATCCGCTGCACCTGTAGTTAGGATAATGCCGATGAGTGCGTTGAATACAGATCCTCGAACTCTACCTTCAGTATAAAGGACGACTCTCTATCCCCGCGCGTTTGGACGGGAGAGGCCGGCGAAATTAAAAAAAATGGTCATTTTGACCTTCCAAAACAGACATTTTCCTACGCAAGGAGAACGAAGCGACTCAGAGGCCCGCCCATTTAACTGTAGTATCCCCACGTCTTCCCTAGTAATCACCGCAAAAATCCAGGAAATCCGGCGCACTTTTTTCTAGCCCCAAATTTTGGGTACCTAAAATATTTGAGTCTTTAATTCCGGAAATAATGGCCATACCGAGGAACGGGACGCGGCCCTGTATTCCCCATTGACCTAATTCTTATACGATAGCATCAAAATGGCAATCGCAAAAACTTTCTGATTTTCGAGAAAAAAAGGGGAAGGGTTTAAACCACTATTCTGCCCACATTCTAGCCCCCATAACTCCCCTGCACCTGTAGTTAGGATAATGCCGATGAGTGCGTTGAATACAGCTCCTCGAACTCTATCTTCAGTATAAAGGACAACTCTCTATCCCCGCGCGTTTGGACGGGAGAGGCCGGCGAAATTTCAAAAAATGGTCATTTTGTCCTTCCAAAACAGATTTTATCCTACGCAAGGAGAACGAAGCGACTCAGAGGCCCGCCCATTTAAGTGTAGTATCCCCACATCTTCCCTAGTAATCACCGCAAAAATCCAGGAAATCCGGCGCACTTTTTTCTAGCCCCAATTTTTGGGTACCTAAAATATTTGAGTCTCTAATTCCGGAAATAATGGCCATACCGAGGAACGGGATGCGGCCCTGTATTTCCCATTGACCTAATTCTTACACGATAGCATCAAAATGACAATCGCGAACACTTTCTGATTTTCGAGATAAAAAGGGGAAGGGTTTAAACCACTATTCCGCCGACATTCTAGCCCCCATAACTCCCCTGCACGTGTAGTTAGGATAATGCCGATGAGTGCGTTGAATACAGCTCCTCGAACTCTATCTTCAGTATAAAGGACAACTCTCTATCTCCGCGCGTTTGGACGGGAGAGGCCGGCAAAATTTCAAAAAATGGTCATTTTGACCTTCCAAAGCAGAATTTTCTACACAAGGAGAACGAAGCGACTCAGAGGCCCGCCCTTTTAACTGTAGTATCCCCACATCTTCCCTAGTAATCACCGCAAAAATCCAGCAAATCCGGCGCCCTTTTTTCTAGCCCCAATTTTTGGGTACCTAAAATATTTGAGTCTCTAATTCCGGAAATAATGGCCATACCGAGGAACGGGATGCGGCCCTGTATTTCCCATTGACCTAATTCTTACACGATAGCATCAAAATGGCAATCGCGAACACTTTCTGATTTTCGAGAAAAAAAGGGGAAGGAACCACTATTCTGCCCACATTCTAGCCCCCATAAATCCGCTGCACCTGTAGTTAGGATAATGCCGATGAGTGCGTTGAATACAGCTCCTCGAACTCTACCTTCAGTATAAAGGACAACGCTCTATCCCCGCGCGTTTGGAAGGGAGAGGCCGGCGAAATATCAAAAAATGGTCATTTTGACCTTCCAAAACAGACATTTTCCTACGCAAGGAGAACGAAGCGACTCAGACGCCCGCCCATTTAACTGTAGTATCCCCACATCTTCCCTAGTAATCACCGCAAAAATCCAGGAAATCCGGCGCACTTTTTTCTAGCCCCAATTTTTGGGTACCTAAAATATTTGAGTCTCTAATTCCGGAAATAATGGCCATACCGAGGAACGGGAAGCGGCCCTGCATTTCCCATTGACCTAATTCTTACACGATAGCATCAAAATGGCAATCGCGAACACTTTCTGATTTTCGAGAAAAAAAGGGGAAGGGTTTAACCACTATTCCGCCGACATTCTAGCCCCCATAAATCCGCTGCACGTGTAGTTAGGATAATGCCGATGAGTGCGTTGAATACAGCTCCTCGAACTCTATCTTCAGTATAAAGGACAACTATCTATCTCCGCGCGTTTGGACGGGAGAGGCCGGCAAAATTTCAAAAAATGGTCATTTTGACCTTCCAAAACAGAATTTTCTACACAAGGAGAACGAAGCGACTCAGAGGCCCGCCCTTTTAACTGTAGTATCCCCACATCTTCCCTAGTAATCACCGCAAAAATCCAGCAAATCCGGCGCACTTTTTTCTAGCCCCAATTTTTGGGTACCTAAAATATTTGAGTCTTTAATTCCGGAAATAATGGCCATACCGAGGAACGGGACGCGGCCCTGTATTCCCCATTGACATAATTCTTATACGATAGCATCAAAATGGCAATCGCGAAAAGTTTCTGATTTTCGAGAAAAAAAGGGGAAGGGTTTAAACCACTATTCTGCCCACATTCTAGCCCCCATAACTCCCCTGCACCTGTAGTTAGGATAACGCCGATGAGTGCGTTGAATACAGCTCCTCGAACTCTATCTTCAGTATAAAGGACAACTCTCTATCCCCGCGCGTTTGGACGGGAGAGGCCGGCGAAATTTCAAAAAATGGTCATTTTGTCCTTCCAAAACAGACTTTATCCTACGCAAGGAGAACGAAGCGACTCAGAGGCCCGCCCATTTAACTGTAGTATCCCCACATCTTCCCTAGTAATCACCGCAAAAATCCAGCAAATCCGGCGCACTTTTTTCTAGCCCCAATTTTTGGGTACCTAAAATATTTGAGTCTTTAATTCCGGAAATAATGGCCATACCGAGGAACGGGACGCGGCCCTGTATTCCCCATTGACCTAATTCTTATACGATAGCATCAAAATGGCAATCGCGAAAACTTTCTGATTTACGAGAAAAAAAGGGGAAGGGTTTTAAACCACTATTCTGCCCACATTCTAGCCCCCATAACTCCCCTGCACTTGTAGTTAGGATAATGCCGATGAGTGCGTTGAATACAGCTCCTCGAACTCTATCTTCAGTATAAAGGACAACTCTCTATCTCCGCGCGTTTGGACGGGAGAGGCAGGCAAAATTTAAAAAAATCGTCATTTTGACCTTCCAAAACAGAATTTTCTACACAAGGAGAACGAAGCGACTCAGAGGCCCGCCCTTTTAACTGTAGTATCCCCACATCTTCCCTAGTAATCACCGCAAAAATCCAGGAAATCCGGCGCACTTTTTTCTAGCCCCAATTTTTGGGTACCTAAAATATTTGAGTCTCTAATTCCGGAAATAATGGCCATACCGAGGAACGGGAAGCGGCCCTGCATTTCCCATTGACCTAATTCTTACACGATAGCATCAAAATGGCAATCGCGAACACTTTCTGATTTTCGAGAAAAAAAGGGGAAGGGTTTAAACCACTATTCCGCCGACATTCTAGCCCCCATAAATCCGCTGCACGTGTAGTTAGGATAATGCCGATGAGTGCGTTGAATACAGCTCCTCGAACTCTATCTTCAGTATAAAGGACAACTATCTATCTCCGCGCGTTTGGACGGGAGAGGCCGGCAAAATTTCAAAAAATGGTCATTTTGACCTTCCAAAACAGAATTTTCTACACAAGGAGAACGAAGCGACTCAGAGGCCCGCCCTTTTAACTGTAGTATCCCCACATCTTCCCTAGTAATCACCGCAAAAATCCAGCAAATCCGGCGCAATTTTTTCTAGCCCCAATTTTTGGGTACCTAAAATATTTGAGTCTCTAATTCCGGAAATAATGGCCATACCGAGGAACGGGATGCGGCCCTGCATTTCCCATTGACCTAATTCTTACACGATAGCATCAAAATGGCAATCGCGAACACTTTCTGATTTTCGAGAAAAAAAGGGGAAGGTAAAAACCACTATTCCGCCGACATTCTAGCACCCATAAATCCGCTGCACGTGTAGTTAGGATAATGCCGATGAGTGCGTTGAATACAGCTCCTCGAACTCTATCTTCAGTATAAAGGACAACTCTCTATCCCCGCGCGTTTGGACGGGAGATGCCGGCGAAATTTCAAAAAATGGTCATTTTGACCTTCCAAAACAGACTTTTTCCTACGCAAGGAGAACGAAGCGACTCAGAGGCCCGCCCATTTAACTGTAGTATCCCCACATCTTCCCTAGTAATCACCGCAAAAATCCAGGAAATCCGGAGCACTTTTTTCTAGCCCCAATTTTTGGGTACCTAAAATATTTGAGTCTCTAATTCCGGAAATAATGGCCATACCGAGGAACGGGATGCGGCCCTGTATTTCCCATTGACCTAATTCTTACACGATAGCATCAAAATGGCAATCGCGAACACTTTCTGATTTTCGAGAAAAAAAAGGGGAAGGGTTTAAACCACTATTCTGCCCACATTCTAGCCCCCATAAATCCGCTGCACCTGTAGTTAGGATAATGCCGATGAGTGCGTTGAATACAGATCCTCGAACTCTACCTTCAGTATAAAGGACGACTCTCTATCCCCGCGCGTTTGGACGGGAGAGGCCGGCGAAATTAAAAAAAATGGTCATTTTGACCTTCCAAAACAGATATTTTCCTACGCAAGGAGAACGAAGCGACTCAGAGGCCCGCCCATTTAACTGTAGTATCCCCACATCTTCCCTAGTAATCACCGCAAAAATCCAGGAAATCCGGCGCACTTTTTTCTAGCCCCAATTTTTGGGTACCTAAAATATTTGAGTCTCTAATTCCGGAAATAATGGCCATACCGAGGAACGGGATGCGGCCCTGTATTTCCCATTGACCTAATTCTTACACGATAGCATCAAAATGGCAATCGCGAACACTTTCTGATTTTCGAGAAAAAAAGGGGAAGGGTTTAAACCACTATTCCGCCGACATTCTAGCCCCCATAACTCCGCTGCACGTGTAGTTAGGATAATGCCGATGAGTGCGTTGAATACAGCTCCTCGAACTCTATCTTCAGTATAAAGGACAACTCTCTATCCCCGCGCGTTTGGACGGGAGAGGCCGGCAAAATTTAAAAAAATGGTCATTTTGACCTTCCAAAACAGAATTTTCTACACAAGGAGAACGAAGCGACTCAGAGGCCCGCCCTTTTAACAGTTGTATCCCCACATCTTCCCTAGTAATCACCGCAAAAATCCAGAAATCCGGCGCAGTTTTTTCTAGCCCCAATTTTTGGGTACCTAAAATATTTGAGTCTCTAATTCCGGAAATAATGGCCATACCGAGGAAAGGGACGCGGCCCTGCATTTCCCATTGACCTAATTCTTACACGATAGCATCAAAATGGCAATCGCGAACACTTTCTGATTTTCGAGAAAAGAAGGGGAAGTTTACCTTCCCCTTTTTTTCTATTCCGCCGACATTCTAGCCCCCATAAATCCGCTGCACGTGTAGTTAGGATAATGCCGATGAGTGCGTTGAATACAGCTCCTCGAACTCTATCTTCAGTATAAAGGACAACTCTCTATCCCCGCGCGTTTGGACGGGAGATGCCGGCGAAATTTCAAAAAATGGTCATTTTGACCTTCCAAAACAGACTTTTTCCTACGCAAGGAGAACGAAGCGACTCAGAGGCCCGCCCATTTAACTGTAGTATCCCCACATCTTCCCTAGTAATCACCGCAAAAATCCAGGAAATCCGGCGCACTTTTTTCTAGCCCCAATTTTTGGGTACCTAAAATATTTGAGTCTCTAATTCCGGAAATAATGGCCATACCGAGGAACGGGATGCGGCCCTGTATTTCCCATTGACCTAATTCTTACACGATAGCATCAAAATGGCAATCGCGAACACTTTCTGATTTTCGAGAAAAAAAAGGGGAAGGGTTTAAACCACTATTCTGCCCACATTCTAGCCCCCATAAATCCGCTGCACCTGTAGTTAGGATAATGCCGATGAGTGCGTTGAATACAGATCCTCGAACTCTACCTTCAGTATAAAGGACGACTCTCTATCCCCGCGCGTTTGGACGGGAGAGGCCGGCGAAATTTCAAAAAATGGTCATTTTGTCCTTCCAAAACAGATTTTATCCTACGCAAGGAGAACGAAGCGACTCAGAGGCCCGCCCATTTAACTGTAGTATCCCCACATCTTCCCTAGTAATCACCGCAAAAATCCAGGAAATCCGGCGCACTTTTTTCTAGCCCCAATTTTTGGGTACCTAAAATATTTGAGTCTCTAATTCCGGAAATAATGGCCATACCGAGGAACGGGATGCGGCCCTGTATTTCCCATTGACCTAATTCTTACACGATAGCATCAAAATGGCAATCGCGAACACTTTCTGATTTTCGAGAAAAAAAGGGGAAGGGTTTAAACCACTATTCCGCCGACATTCTAGCCCCCATAACTCCCCTGCACGTGTAGTTAGGATAATGCCGATGAGTGCGTTGAATACAGCTCCTCGAACTCTATCTTCAGTATAAAGGACAACTCTCTATCTCCGCGCGTTTGGACGGGAGAGGCCGGCAAAATTTCAAAAAATGGTCATTTTGACCTTCCAAAGCAGAATTTTCTACACAAGGAGAACGAAGCGACTCAGAGGCCCGCCCTTTTAACTGTAGTATCCCCACATCTTCCCTAGTAATCACCGCAAAAATCCAGCAAATCCGGCGCACTTTTTTCTAGCCCCAATTTTTGGGTACCTAAAATATTTTAGTCTCTAATTCCGGAAATAATGGCCATACCGAGGAACGGGATGCGGCCCTGTATTTCCCATTGACCTAATTCTTACACGATAGCATCAAAATGGCAATCGCGAACACTTTCTGATTTTCGAGAAAAAAAGGGGAAGGAACCACTATTCTGCCCACATTCTAGCCCCCATAAATCCGCTGCACCTGTAGTTAGGATAATGCCGATGAGTGCGTTGAATACAGCTCCTCGAACTCTACCTTCAGTATAAAGGACAACGCTCTATCCCCGCGCGTTTGGAAGGGAGAGGCCGGCGAAATTTCAAAAAATGGTCATTTTGACCTTCCAAAACAGACATTTTCCTACGCAAGGAGAACGAAGCGACTCAGACGCCCGCCCATTTAACTGTAGTATCCCCACATCTTCCCTAGTAATCACCGCAAAAATCCAGGAAATCCGGCGCACTTTTTTCTAGCCCCAATTTTTGGGTACCTAAAATATTTGAGTCTCTAATTCCGGAAATAATGGCCATACCGAGGAACGGGAAGCGGCCCTGCATTTCCCATTGACCTAATTCTTACACGATAGCATCAAAATGGCAATCGCGAACACTTTCTGATTTTCGAGAAAAAAAGGGGAAGGGTTTAAACCACTATTCCGCCGACATTGTAGCCCCCATAAATCCGCTGCACGTGTAGTTAGGATAATGCCGATGAGTGCGTTGAATACAGCTCCTCGAACTCTATCTTCAGTATAAAGGACAACTATCTATCTCCGCGCGTTTGGACGGGAGAGGCCGGCAAAATTTCAAAAAATGGTCATTTTGACCTTCCAAAACAGAATTTTCTACACAAGGAGAACGAAGCGACTCAGAGGCCCGCCCTTTTAACTGTAGTATCCCCACATCTTCCCTAGTAATCACCGCAAAAATCCAGCAAATCCGGCGCACTTTTTTCTAGCCCCAATTTTTGGGTACCTAAAATATTTGAGTCTTTAATTCCGGAAATAATGGCCATACCGGGGAACGGGATGCGGCCCTGTATTTCCCATTGACCTAATTCTTACACGATAGCATCAAAATGGCAATCGCGATCACTTTCTGATTTTCGAGAAAAAAAAGGGGAAGGGTTTAAACCACTATTCTGCCCACATTCTAGCCCCCATAAATCCGCTGCACCTGTAGTTAGGATAATGCCGATGAGTGCGTTGAATACAGCTCCTCGAACTCTACCTTCAGTATAAAGGACAACTCTCTATCCCCGCGCGTTTGGACGGGAGAGGCCGGCGAAATTAAAAAAAATGGTCATTTTGACCTTCCAAAACAGACATTTTCCTACGCAAGGAGAACGAAGCGACTCAGAGGCCCGCCCATTTAACTGTAGTATCCCCACATCTTCCCTAGTAATCACCGCAAAAATCCAGCAAATCCGGCGCACTTTTTTCTAGCCCCAATTTTTGGGTACCTAAAATATTTGAGTCTTTAATTCCGGAAATAATGGCCATACCGAGGAACGGGACGCGGCCCTGTATTCCCCATTGACCTAATTCTTATACGATAGCATCAAAATGGCAATCGCGAAAACTTTCTGATTTACGAGAAAAAAAGGGGAAGGGTTTTAAACCACTATTCTGCCCACATTCTAGCCCCCATAACTCCCCTGCACTTGTAGTTAGGATAATGCCGATGAGTGCGTTGAATACAGCTCCTCGAACTCTATCTTCAGTATAAAGGACAACTCTCTATCTCCGCGCGTTTGGACGGGAGAGGCAGGCAAAATTTAAAAAAATCGTCATTTTGACCTTCCAAAACAGAATTTTCTACACAAGGAGAACGAAGCGACTCAGAGGCCCGCCCTTTTAACTGTAGTATCCCCACATCTTCCCTAGTAATCACCGCAAAAATCCAGGAAATCCGGCGCACTTTTTTCTAGCCCCAATTTTTGGGTACCTAAAATATTTGAGTCTCTAATTCCGGAAATAATGGCCATACCGAGGAACGGGAAGCGGCCCTGCATTTCCCATTGACCTAATTCTTACACGATAGCATCAAAATGGCAATCGCGAACACTTTCTGATTTTCGAGAAAAAAAGGGGAAGGGTTTAAACCACTATTCCGCCGACATTCTAGCCCCCATAAATCCGCTGCACGTGTAGTTAGGATAATGCCGATGAGTGCGTTGAATACAGCTCCTCGAACTCTATCTTCAGTATAAAGGACAACTATCTATCTCCGCGCGTTTGTACGGGAGAGGCCGGCAAAATTTCAAAAAATGGTCATTTTGACCTTCCAAAACAGAATTTTCTACACAAGGAGAACGAAGCGACTCAGAGGCCCGCCCTTTTAACTGTAGTATCCCCACATCTTCCCTAGTAATCACCGCAAAAATCCAGCAAATCCGGCGCAATTTTTTCTAGCCCCAATTTTTGGGTACCTAAAATATTTGAGTCTCTAATTCCGGAAATAATGGCCATACCGAGGAACGGGATGCGGCCCTGCATTTCCCATTGACCTAATTCTTACACGATAGCATCAAAATGGCAATCGCGAACACTTTCTGATTTTCGAGAAAAAAAGGGGAAGGTAAAAACCACTATTCCGCCGACATTCTAGCACCCATAAATCCGCTGCACGTGTAGTTAGGATAATGCCGATGAGTGCGTTGAATACAGCTCCTCGAACTCTATCTTCAGTATAAAGGACAACTCTCTATCCCCGCGCGTTTGGACGGGAGATGCCGGCGAAATTTCAAAAAATGGTCATTTTGACCTTCCAAAACAGACTTTTTCCTACGCAAGGAGAACGAAGCGACTCAGAGGCCCGCCCATTTAACTGTAGTATCCCCACATCTTCCCTAGTAATCACCGCAAAAATCCAGGAAATCCGGAGCACTTTTTTCTAGCCCCAATTTTTGGGTACCTAAAATATTTGAGTCTCTAATTCCGGAAATAATGGCCATACCGAGGAACGGGATGCGGCCCTGTATTTCCCATTGACCTAATTCTTACACGATAGCATCAAAATGGCAATCGCGAACACTTTCTGATTTTCGAGAAAAAAAAGGGGAAGGGTTTAAACCACTATTCTGCCCACATTCTAGCCCCCATAAATCCGCTGCACCTGTAGTTAGGATAATGCCGATGAGTGCGTTGAATACAGATCCTCGAACTCTACCTTCAGTATAAAGGACGACTCTCTATCCCCGCGCGTTTGGACGGGAGAGGCCGGCGAAATTAAAAAAAATGGTCATTTTGACCTTCCAAAACAGACATTTTCCTACGCAAGGAGAACGAAGCGACTCAGAGGCCCGCCCATTTAACTGTAGTATCCCCACATCTTCCCTAGTAATCACCGCAAAAATCCAGGAAATCCGGCGCACTTTTTTCTAGCCCCAATTTTTGGGTACCTAAAATATTTGAGTCTCTAATTCCGGAAATAATGGCCATACCGAGGAACGGGATGCGGCCCTGTATTTCCCATTGACCTAATTCTTACACGATAGCATCAAAATGGCAATCGCGAACACTTTCTGATTTTCGAGAAAAAAAGGGGAAGGGTTTAAACCACTATTCCGCCGACATTCTAGCCCCCATAACTCCGCTGCACGTGTAGTTAGGATAATGCCGATGAGTGCGTTGAATACAGCTCCTCGAACTCTATCTTCAGTATAAAGGACAACTCTCTATCCCCGCGCGTTTGGACGGGAGAGGCCGGCAAAATTTAAAAAAATGGTCATTTTGACCTTCCAAAACAGAATTTTCTACACAAGGAGAACGAAGCGACTCAGAGGCCCGCCCTTTTAACAGTTGTATCCCCACATCTTCCCTAGTAATCACCGCAAAAATCCAGAAATCCGGCGCAGTTTTTTCTAGCCCCAATTTTTGGGTACCTAAAATATTTGAGTCTCTAATTCCGGAAATAATGGCCATACCGAGGAAAGGGACGCGGCCCTGTATTTCCCATTGACCTAATTCTTACACGATAGCATCAAAATGGCAATCGCGAACACTTTCTGATTTTCGAGAAAAAAAAGGGGAAGGGTTTAAACCACTATTCTGCCCACATTCTAGCCCCCATAAATCCGCTGCACCTGTAGTTAGGATAATGCCGATGAGTGCGTTGAATACAGCTCCTCGAACTCTATCTTCAGTATAAAGGACAACTCTCTATCCCCGCGCGTTTGGACGGGAGATGCCGGCGAAATTTCAAAAAATGGTCATTTTGACCTTCCAAAACAGACTTTTTCCTACGCAAGGAGAACGAAGCGACTCAGAGGCCCGCCCATTTAACTGTAGTATCCCCACATCTTCCCTAGTAATCACCGCAAAAATCCAGGAAATCCGGCGCACTTTTTTCTAGCCCCAATTTTTGGGTACCTAAAATATTTGAGTCTCTAATTCCGGAAATAATGGCCATACCGAGGAACGGGATGCGGCCCTGTATTTCCCATTGACCTAATTCTTACACGATAGCATCAAAATGGCAATCGCGAACACTTTCTGATTTTCGAGAAAAAAAAAGGGGAAGGGTTTAAACCACTATTCTGCCCACATTCTAGCCCCCATAAATCCGCTGCACCTGTAGTTAGGATAATGCCGATGAGTGCGTTGAATACAGATCCTCGAACTCTACCTTCAGTATAAAGGACGACTCTCTATCCCCGCGCGTTTGGACGGGAGAGGCCGGCGAAATTTCAAAAAATGGTCATTTTGTCCTTCCAAAACAGAATTTTCTACACAAGGAGAACGAAGCGACTCAGAGGCCCGCCCTTTTAACTGTAGTATCCCCACATCTTCCCTAGTAATCACCGCAAAAATCCAGCAAATCCGGCGCAATTTTTTCTAGCCCCAATTTTTGGGTACCTAAAATATTTGAGTCTCTAATTCCGGAAATAATGGCCATACCGAGGAACGGGAAGCGGCCCTGCATTTCCCATTGACCTAATTCCTACACGATAGCATCAAAATGGCAATCGCGAACACTTTCTGATTTTCGAGAAAAAAAGGGGAAGGGTTTAAACCACTATTCTGCCCACATTCTAGCCCCCATAACTCCCCTGCACCTGTAGTTAGGATAATGCCGATGAGTGCGTTGAATACAGCTCCTCGAACTCTATCTTCAGTATAAAGGACAACTCTCTATCCCCGAGCGTTTGGACGGGAGAGGCCGGAGAATTTTCAAAAAATGGTCATTTTGTCCTTCCAAAACAAACTTTTTCCTACGCAAGGAGAACGAAGCGACTCAGAGGCCCGCCCATTTAACTGTAGTATACCCACATCTTCCCTAGTAATCACCGCAAAAATCCAGGAAATCCGGCGCACTTTTTTCTAGCCCCAATTTTTGGGTACCTAAAATATTTGAGTCTCTAATTCCGGAAATAATGGCCATACCGAGGAACGGGATGCGGCCCTGCATTTCCCATTGACCTAATTCTTACACGATAGCATCAAAATGGCAATCGCGAACACTTTCTGATTTTCGAGAAAAAAAGGGGAAGTTTACCTTCCCCTTTTTTTCTATTCCGCCGACATTCTAGCCCCCATAAATCCGCTGCACGTGTAGTTAGGATAATGCCGATGAGTGCGTTGAATACAGCTCCTCGAACTCTATCTTCAGTATAAAGGACAACTCTCTATCCCCGCGCGTTTGGACGGGAGAGGCCGGCGAAATTAAAAAAAATGGTCATTTTGACCTTCCAAAACAGACATTTTCCTACGCAAGGAGAACGAAGCGACTCAGAGGCCCGCCCATTTAACTGTAGTATCCCCACATCTTCCCTAGTAATCACCGCAAAAATCCAGGAAATCCGGCGCAATTTTTTCTAGCCCCAATTTTTGGGTACCTAAAATATTTGAGTCTAATTCCGGAAATAATGGCCATACCGAGGAACGGGATGCTGCCCTGCATTTCCCATTGACCTAATTCTTACACGATAGCATCAAAATGGCAATCGCGAACACATTCTGATTTTCGAGAAAAAAAGGGGAAGGGTTTAAACCACTATTCTGCCCACATTCTAGCCCCCATAACTCCGCTGCACGTGTAGTTAGGATAATGCCGATGAGTGCGTTGAATACAGCTCCTCGAACTCTATCTTCAGTATAAAGGACAACTCTCTATCCCCGCGCGTTTGGACGGGAGAGGCCGGCGAAATTTAAAAAAATGGTCATTTTGACCTTCCAAAACAGACATTTTCCTACGCAAGGAGAACGAAGCGACTCAGAGGCCCGCCCATTTAACTGTAGTATCCCCACGTCTTCCCTAGTAATCACCGCAAAAATCCAGGAAATCCGGCGCACTTTTTTCTAGCCCCAATTTTTGGGTACCTAAAATATTTGAGTCTCTAATTCCGGAAATAATGGCCATACCGAGGAACGGGATGCGGCCCTGTATTTCCCATTGACCTAATTCTTACACGAAAGCATCAAAATGGCAATCGCGAACACTTTCTGATTTTCGAGAAAAAAAGGGGAAGGGTTTAAACCACTATTCCGCCGACATTCTAGCCCCCATAACTCCGCTGCACGTGTAGTTAGGATAATGCCGATGAGTGCGTTGAATACAGCTCCTCGAACTCTATCTTCAGTATAAAGGACAACTCTCTATCCCCGCGCGTTTGGACGGGAGAGGCCGGCAAAATTTCAAAAAATGGTCATTTTGACCTTCCAAAACAGAATTTTCTACACAAGGAGAACGAAGCGACTCAGAGGCCCGCCCTTTTAACAGTAGTATCCCCACATCTTCCCTAGTAATCACCGCAAAAATCCAGGAAATCCGGCGCACTTTTTTCTAGCCCCAAATTTTGGGTACCTAAAATATTTGAGTCTTTAATTCCGGAAATAATGGCCATACCGAGGAACGGGACGCGGCCCTGTATTCCCCATTGACCTAATTCTTATACGATAGCATCAAAATGGCAATCGCAAAAACTTTCTGATTTTCGAGAAAAAAAGGGGAAGGGTTTAAACCACTATTTTGCCCACATTCTAGCCCCCATAACTCCGCTGCACCTGTAGTTAGGGTAATGCCGATGAGTGCGTTGAATACAGCTCCTCGAACTCTATCTTCAGTATAAAGGACAACTCTCTATCCCCGCGCGTTTGGACGGGAGAGGCCGGCGAAATTAAAAAAAATGGTCATTTTGACCTTCCAAAACAGACATTTTCCTACGCAAGGAGAACGAAGCGACTCAGAGGCCCGCCCATTTAACTGTAGTATACCCACATCTTCCCTAGTAATCACCGCAAAAATCCAGGAAATCCGGCGCACTTTTTTCTAGCCCCAATTTTTGGGTACCTAAAATATTTGAGTCTCTAATTCCGGAAATAATGGCCATACCGAGGAACGGGATGCGGCCCTGCATTTCCCATTGACCTAATTCTTACACGATAGCATCAAAATGGCAATCGCGAACATTTTCTGATTTTCGAGAAAAAAAGGGGAAGGTAAAAACCACTATTCCGCCGACATTCTAGCCCCCATAAATCCGCTGCACGTGTAGTTAGGATAATGCCGATGAGTGCGTTGAATACAGCTCCTCGAACTCTATCTTCAGTATAAAGGACAACTCTCTATCCCCGCGCGTTTGGACGGGAGATGCCGGCGAAATTTCAAAAAATGGTCATTTTGACCTTCCAAAACAGACTTTTTCCTACGCAAGGAGAACGAAGCGACTCAGAGGCCCGCCCATTTAACTGTAGTATCCCCACATCTTCCCTAGTAATCACCGCAAAAATCCAGGAAATCCGGCGCACTTTTTTCTAGCCCCAATTTTTGGGTACCTAAAATATTTGAGTCTCTAATTCCGGAAATAATGGCCATACCGAGGAACGGGATGCGGCCCTGTATTTCCCATTGACCTAATTCTTACACGATAGCATCAAAATGGCAATCGCGAACACTTTCTGATTTTCGAGAAAAAAAGGGGAAGGGTTTAAACCACTATTCCGCCGACATTCTAGCCCCCATAACTCCGCTGCACGTGTAGTTAGGATAATGCCGATGAGTGCGTTGAATACAGCTCCTCGAACTCTATCTTCAGTATAAAGGACAACTCTCTATCCCCGCGCGTTTGGACGGGAGAGGCCGGCAAAATTTAAAAAAATGGTCATTTTGACCTTCCAAAACAGAATTTTCTACACAAGGAGAACGAAGCGACTCAGAGGCCCGCCCTTTTAACAGTTGTATCCCCACATCTTCCCTAGTAATCACCGCAAAAATCCAGAAATCCGGCGCAGTTTTTTCTAGCCCCAATTTTTGGGTACCTAAAATATTTGAGTCTTTAATTCCGGAAATAATGGCCATACCGAGGAAAGGGACGCGGCGCTGTATTCCCCATTGACCTAATTCTTATACGATAGCATCAAAATGGCAATCGCAAAAACTTTCTGATTTTCGAGAAAAAAAGGGGAAGGGTTTAAACCACTATTCCGCCGACATTCTAGCCCCCATAAATCCGCTGCACGTGTAGTTAGGATAATGCCGATGAGTGCGTTGAATACAGTTCCTCGAACTCTATCTTCAGTATAAAGGACAACTATCTATCTCCACGCGTTTGGACGGGAGAGGCCGGCAAAATTTCAAAAAATGGTCATTTTGACCTTCCAAAACAGAATTTTCTACACAAGGAGAACGAAGCGACTCAGAGGCCCGCCCTTTTAACTGTAGTATCCCCACATCTTCCCTAGTAAACACCGCAAAAATGCAGCAAATCCGGCGCAATTTTTTCTAGCCCCAATTTTTGGGTACCTAAAATATTTGAGTCTCTAATTCCGGAAATAATGGCCATACCGAGGAACGGGAAGCGGCCCTGCATTTCCCATTGACCTAATTCCTACACGATAGCATCAAAATGGCAATCGCGAACACTTTCTGATTTTCGAGAAAAAAAGGGGAAGGGTTTAAACCACTATTCTGCCCACATTCTAGCCCCCATAACTCCCCTGCACCTGTAGTTAGGATAATGCCGATGAGTGCGTTGAATACAGCTCCTCGAACTCTATCTTCAGTATAAAGGACAACTCTCTATCCCCGAGCGTTTGGACGGGAGAGGCCGGAGAATTTTCAAAAAATGGTCATTTTGTCCTTCCAAAACAAACTTTTTCCTACGCAAGGAGAACGAAGCGACTCAGAGGCCCGCCCATTTAATTGTAGTATACCCACATCTTCCCTAGTAATCACCGCAAAAATCCAGGAAATCAGGCGCACTTTTTTCTAGCCCCAATTTTTGGGTACCTAAAATATTTGAGTCTCTAATTCCGGAAATAATGGCCATACCGAGGAACGGGATGCGGCCCTGCATTTCCCATTGACCTAATTCTTACACGATAGCATCAAAATGGCAATCGCGAACACTTTCTGATTTTCGAGAAAAAAAAGCGGAAGTTTACCTTCCCCTTTTTTTCTATTCCGCCGACATTCTAGCCCCCATAAATCCGCTGCACGTGTAGTTAGGATAATGCCGATGAGTGCGTTGAATACAGCTCCTCGAACACTATCTTCAGTATAAAGGACAACTCTCTATCCCCGCGCGTTTGGACGGGAGATGCCGGCGAAATTTCAAAAAATGGTCATTTTGACCTTCCAAAACAGACTTTTTCCTACGCAAGGAGAACGAAGCGACTCAGAGGCCCGCCCATTTAACTGTAGTATCCCCACATCTTCCCTAGTAATCACCGCAAAAATCCAGGAAATCCGGCGCACTTTTTTCTAGCCCCAATTTTTGGGTACCTAAAATATTTGAGTCTCTAATTCCGGAAATAATGGCCATACCGAGGAACGGGATGCGGCCCTGTATTTCCCATTGACCTAATTCTTACACGATAGCATCAAAATGGCAATCGCGAACACTTTCTGATTTTCGAGAAAAAAAAGGGGAAGTGTTTAAACCACTATTCTGCCCACATTCTAGCCCCCATAAATCCGCTGCACGTGTAGTTAGGATAATGCCGATGAGTGCGTTGAATACAGATCCTCGAACTCTACCTTCAGTATAAAGGACGACTCTCTATCCCCGCGCGTTTGGACGGGAGAGGCCGGCGAAATTAAAAAAAATGGTCATTTTGACCTTCCAAAACAGACATTTTCCTACGCAAGGAGAACGAAGCGACTCAGAGGCCCGCCCATTTAACTGTAGTATCCCCACATCTTCCCTAGTAATCACCGCAAAAATCCAGGAAATCCGGCGCAATTTTTTCTAGCCCCAATTTTTGGGTACTTAAAATATTTGAGTCTAATTCCGGAAATAATGGCCATACCGAGGAACGGGATGCTGCCCTGCATTACCCATTGACCTAATTCTTACACGATAGCATCAAAATGGCAATCGCTAACACTTTCTGATTTTCGAGATTTTCTGCCCACATTCTAGCCCCCATAACTCCGCTGCACGTGTAGTTAGGATAATGCCGATGAGTGCGTTGAATACAGCTCCTCGAACTCTATCTTCAGTATAAAGGACAACTCTCTATCCCCGCGAGTTTGGACGGGAGTGGCCGGCAAAATTTAAAAAAATGGTCATTTTGACCTTCCAAAACAGAATTTTCTACACAAGGAGAACGAAGCGACTCAGAGGCCCGCCCTTTTAACAGTTGTATCCCCACATCTTCCCTAGTAATCACCGCAAAAATCCAGAAATCCGGCGCAGTTTTTTCTAGCCCCAATTTTTGGGTACCTAAAATATTTGAGTCTTTAATTCCGGAAATAATGGCCATACCGAGGAAAGGGACGCGGCCCTGTATTCCCCATTGACCTAATTCTTATACGATAGCATCAAAATGGCAATCGCAAAAACTTTCTGATTTTCGAGAAAAAAAGGGGAAGGGTTTAAACCACTATTCCGCCGACATTCTAGCCCCCATAAATCCGCTGCACGTGTAGTTAGGATAATGCCGATGAGTGCGTTGAATACAGCTCCTCGAACTCTATCTTCAGTATAAAGGACAACTATCTATCTCCACGCGTTTGGACGGGAGAGGCCGGCAAAATTTCAAAAAATGGTCATTTTGACCTTCCAAAACAGAATTTTCTACACAAGGAGAACGAAGCGACTCAGAGGCCCGCCCTTTTAACTGTAGTATCCCCACATCTTCCCTAGTAAACACCGCAAAAATGCAGCAAATCCGGCGCAATTTTTTCTAGCCCCAATTTTTGGGTACCTAAAATATTTGAGTCTCTAATTCCGGAAATAATGGCCATACCGAGGAACGGGAAGCGGCCCTGCATTTCCCATTGACCTAATTCCTACACGATAGCATCAAAATGGCAATCGCGAACACTTTCTGATTTTCGAGAAAAAAAGGGGAAGGGTTTAAACCACTATTCTGCCCACATTCTAGCCCCCATAACTCCCCTGCACCTGTAGTTAGGATAATGCCGATGAGTGCGTTGAATACAGCTCCTCGAACTCTATCTTCAGTATAAAGGACAACTCTCTATCCCCGAGCGTTTGGACGGGAGAGGCCGGAGAATTTTCAAAAAATGGTCATTTTGTCCTTCCAAAACAAACTTTTTCCTACGCAAGGAGAACGAAGCGACTCAGAGGCCCGCCCATTTAACTGTAGTATACCCACATCTTCCCTAGTAATCACCGCAAAAATCCAGGAAATCCGGCGCACTTTTTTCTAGCCCCAATTTTTGGGTACCTAAAATATTTGAGTCTCTAATTCCGGAAATAATGGCCATACCGAGGAACGGGATGCGGCCCTGCATTTCCCATTGACCTAATTCTTACACGATAGCATCAAAATGGCAATCGCGAACACTTTCTGATTTTCGAGAAAAAAAAGCGGAAGTTTACCTTCCCCTTTTTTTCTATTCCGCCGACATTCTAGCCCCCATAAATCCGCTGCGCGTGTAGTTAGGATAATGCCGATGAGTGCGTTGAATACAGCTCCTCGAACACTATCTTCAGTATAAAGGACAACTCTCTATCCCCGCGCGTTTGGACGGGAGATGCCGGCGAAATTTCAAAAAATGGTCATTTTGACCTTCCAAAACAGACTTTTTCCTGCGCAAGGAGAACGAAGCGACTCAGAGGCCCGCCCATTTAACTGTAGTATCCCCACATCTTCCCTAGTAATCACCGCAAAAATCCAGGAAATCCGGCGCACTTTTTTCTAGCCCCAATTTTTGGGTGCCTAAAATATTTGAGTCTCTAATTCCGGAAATAATGGCCATACCGAGGAACGGGATGCGGCCCTGTATTTCCCATTGACCTAATTCTTACACGATAGCATCAAAATGGCAATCGCGAACACTTTCTGATTTTCGAGAAAAAAAAGGGGAAGTGTTTAAACCACTATTCTGCCCACATTCTAGCCCCCATAAATCCGCTGCACGTGTAGTTAGGATAATGCCGATGAGTGCGTTGAATACAGATCCTCGAACTCTACCTTCAGTATAAAGGACGACTCTCTATCCCCGCGCGTTTGGACGGGAGAGGCCGGCGAAATTAAAAAAAATGGTCATTTTGACCTTCCAAAACAGACATTTTCCTACGCAAGGAGAACGAAGCGACTCAGAGGCCCGCCCATTTAACTGTAGTATCCCCACATCTTCCCTAGTAATCACCGCAAAAATCCAGGAAATCCGGCGCAATTTTTTCTAGCCCCAATTTTTGGGTACCTAAAATATTTGAGTCTAATTCCGGAAATAATGGCCATACCGAGGAACGGGATGCTGCCCTGCATTTCCCATTGACCTAATTCTTACACGATAGCATCAAAATGGCAATCGCTAACACTTTCTGATTTTCGAGATTTTCTGCCCACATTCTAGCCCCCATAACTCCGCTGCACCTGTAGTTAGGATAATGCCGATGAGTGCGTTGAATACAGATCCTCGAACTCTATCTTCAGTATAAAGGACAACTCTCTATCCCCGCGCGTTTGGACGGGAGAGGCAGGCGAAATTTAAAAAAATGGTCATTTTGACCTTCCAAAACAGACATTTTCCTACGCAAGGAGAACGAAGCGACTCAGAGGCCCGCCCATTTAACTGTAGTATACCCACATCTTCCCTAGTAATCACCGCAAAAATCCAGGAAATCCGGCGCACTTTTTTCTAGCCCCAATTTTTGGGTACCTAAAATATTCGAGTCTCTAATTCCGGAAATAATGGCCATACCGAGGAACGGGATGCGGCATTGTATTTCCCATTGACCTAATTCTTACACGATAGCATCGAAATGGCAATCGCGAACACTTTCTGATTTTCGAGAAAAAAAGGGGAAGGTAAAAACCACTATTCCGCCGACATTCTAGCCCCCATAAATCCGCTGCACGTGTAGTTAGGATAATACTGATGAGTGCGTTGAATTCAGCTACTCGAACTCTATCTTCAGTATAAAGGACAACTCTCTATCCCCGCGCGTTTGGACGGGAGATGCCGGCGAAATTTCAAAAAATGGTCATTTTGACCTTCCAAAACAGACTTTTTCCTACGCAAGGAGAACGAAGCGACTCAGAGGCCCGCCCATTTAACTGTCGTATCCCCACATCTTCCCTAGTAATCACCGCAAAAATCCAGGAAATCCGGCGCACTTTTTTCTAGCCCCAATTTTTGGGTACCTAAAATATTTGAGTCTCTAATTCAGGAAATAATGGCCATACCGAGGAACGGGATGCGGCCCTGTATTTCCCATTGACCTAATTCTTACACGATAGCATGAAAATGGCAATCGCGAACACTTTCTGATTTTCGAGAAAAAAAGGGGAAGGTAAAAACCACTATTCCGCCGACATTCTAGCCCCCATAACTCCGCTGCACCTGTAGTTAGAATAATGCCGATGAGTGCTTTGAATACAGCTCCTCGAACTCTATCTTCAGTATAAAGGACAACTCTCTATCTCCGCGCGTTTGGACGGGAGAGGCCGGCAAAATTTCAAAAAATGGTCATTTTGACCTTCCAAAACAGAATTTTCTACACAAGGAGAACGAAGCGACTCAGAGGCCCGCCCATTTAACTGTAGTATCCCCACATCTTCCCTAGTAATCACCGCAAAAATCCAGGAAATCCGGCGCACTTTTTTCTAGCCACAATTTTTGGGTACCTAAAATATTTGAGTCTCTAATTCCGGAAATAATGGCCATACCGAGGAACGGGATGCGGCCCTGTATTTCCCATTGACCTAATTCTTACACGATAGCATCAAAATGGCAATCGCGAACACTTTCTGATTTTCGAGAAAAAAAGGGGAAGGGTTTAAACCACTATTCCGCCGACATTCTAGCCCCCATAAATCCGTTGCACGTGTAGTTAGGATAATGCCGATGAGTGCGTTGAATACAGCTCCTCGAACTCTATCTTCAGTATAAAGGACAACTCTCTATCCCCGCGCGTTTGGACGGGAGAGGCCGGCCAAATTAAAAAAAATGGTCATTTTGACCTTCCAAAACAGACATTTTCCTACGCAAGGAGAACGAAGCGACTCAGAGGCCCGCCCATTTAACTGTAGTATCCCCACATCTTCCCTAGTAATCACCGCAAAAATCCAGGAAATCCGGCGCACTTTTTTCTAGCCCCAATTTTTGGGTACCTAAAATATTTGAGTCTCTAATTCCGGAAATAATGGCCATACCGAGGAACGGGATGCGGCCCTGTATTTCCCATTGACCTAATTCTTACACGATAGCATCAAAATGGCAATCGCGAACACTTTCTGATTTTCGAGAAAAAAAGGGGAAGGGTTTAAACCACTATTCTGCCCACATTCTAGCCCCCATAAATCCGCTGCACCTGTAGTTAGGATAATGCCGATGAGTGCGTTGAATACAGCTCCTCGAACTCTACCTTCAGTATAAAGGACAACGCTCTATCCCCGCGCGTTTGGACGGGAGAGGCCGGCGAAATTTAAAAAAATGGTCATTTTGACCTTCCAAAACAGACTTTTTCCTACGCAAGGAGAACGAAGCGACTCAGAGGCCCGCCCATTTAACTGTAGTATCCCCACATCTTCCCTAGTAATCACCGCAAAAATCCAGGAAATCCGGCGCACTTTTTTCTAGCCCGAATTTTTGGGTACCTAAAATATTTGAGTCTCTAATTCCGGAAATAATGGCCATACCGAGGAACGGGATGCGGCCCTGTATTTCCCATTGACCTAATTCTTACACGATAGCATCAAAATGGCAATCGCGAACACTTTCTGATTTTCGAGAAAAAAAGGGGAAGGGTTTAAACCAATATTCTGCCCACATTCTAGCCCCCATAACTCCGCTGCACGTGTAGTTAGGATAATGCCGATGAGTGCGTTGAATACAGCTCCTCGAACTCTATCTTCAGTATAAAGGACAACTCTCTATCTCCGCGCGTTTGGACGGGAGAGGCCGGCGAAATTAAAAAAAATGGTCATTTTGACCTTCCAAAACAGAATTTTCTACACAAGGAGAACGAAGCGACTCAGAGGCCCGCCCTTTTAACAGTAGTATCCCCACATCTTCCCTAGTAATCACCGCAAAAATCCAGGAAATCCGGCGCACTTTTTTCTAGCCCCAAATTTTGGGTACCTAAAATATTTGAGTCTTTAATTCCGGAAATAATGGCCATACCGAGGAACGGGACGCGGCCCTGTATTCCCCATTGACCTAATTCTTATACGATAGCATTAAAATGGCAATCGCAAAAACTTTCTGATTTTCGAGAAAAAAAGGGGAAGGGTTTAAACCACTATTTTGCCCACATTCTAGCCCCCATAACTCCGCTGCACCTGTAGTTAGGATAATGCCGATGAGTGCGTTGAATACAGCTCCTCGAACTCTATCTTCAGTATAAAGGACAACTCTCTATCCCCGCGCGTTTGGACGGGAGAGGCCGGCGAAATTAAAAAAAATGGTCATTTTGACCTTCCAAAACAGACATTTTCCTACGCAAGGAGAACGAAGCGACTCAGAGGCCCGCCCATTTAACTGTAGTATACCCACATCTTCCCTAGTAATCTAGCCCCCATAAATCCGCTGCACCTGTAGTTAGGATAATGCCGATGAGTGCGTTGAATACAGCTCCTCGAACTCTACCTTCAGTATAAAGGACAACGCTCTATCCTCGCGCGTTTGGACGGGAGAGGCCGGCGAAATTTAAAAAAATGGTCATTTTGACCTTCCAAAACAGACTTTTTCCTACGCAAGGAGAACGAAGCGACTCAGAGGCCCGCCCATTTAACTGTAGTATCCCCACATCTTCCCTAGTAATCACCGCAAAAATCCAGGAAATCCGGCGCACTTTTTTCTAGCCCGAATTTTTGGGTACCTAAAATATTTGAGTCTCTAATTCCGGAAATAATGGCCATACCGAGGAACGGGATGCGGCCCTGTATTTCCCATTGACCTAATTCTTACACGATAGCATCAAAATGGCAATCGCGAACACTTTCTGATTTTCGAGAAAAAAAGGGGAAGGGTTTAAACCACTATTCTGCCCACATTCTAGCCCCCATAACTCCGCTGCACGTGTAGTTAGGATAATGCCGATGAGTGCGTTGAATACAGCTCCTCGAACTCTATCTTCAGTATAAAGGACAACTCTCTATCCCCGCGCGTTTGGACGGGAGAGGCCGGCGAAATTAAAAAAAATGGTCATTTTGACCTTCCAAAACAGACATTTTCCTACGCAAGGAGAACGAAGAGACTCAGAGGCCCGCCCATTTAACTGTAGTATCCCCACATCTTCCCTAGTAATCACCGCAAAAATTCAGGAAATCCGGCGCACTTTTTTCTAGCCCCAATTTTTGGGTACCTAAAATATTTGAGTCACTAATTCCGGAAATAATGGCCATACCGAGGAACGGGATGCTGCCCTGCATTTCCCATTGACCTAATTCTTACACGATAGCATCAAAATGGCAATCGCGAACACTTTCTGATTTTCGAGAAAAAAAGGGGAAGGTAAAAACCACTATTCCGCCGACATTCTAGCCCCCATAACTCCGCTGCACCTGTAGTTAGAATAATGCCGATGAGTGCTTTGAATACAGCTCCTCGAACTCTATCTTCAGTATAAAGGACAACTCTCTATCTCCGCGCGTTTGGACGGGAGAGGCCGGCAAAATTTCAAAAAATGGTCATTTTGACCTTCCAAAAGAGAATTTTCTACACAAGGAGAACGAAGCGACTCAGAGGCCCGCCCATTTAACTGTAGTATCCCCACATCTTCCCTAGTAATCACCGCAAAAATCCAGGAAATCCGGCGCACTTTTTTCTAGCCACAATTTTTGGGTACCTAAAATATTTGAGTCTCTAATTCCGGAAATAATGGCCATACCGAGGAACGGGATGCGGCCCTGTATTTCCCATTGACCTAATTCTTACACGATAGCATCAAAATTCTGATTTTCGAGAAAAAAAGGGGAAGGGTTTAAACCAATATTCTGCCCACATTCTAGCCCCCATAACTCCGCTGCACGTGTAGTTAGGATAATGCCGATGAGTGCGTTGAATACAGCTCCTCGAACTCTATCTTCAGTATAAAGGACAACTCTCTATCTCCGCGCGTTTGGACGGGAGAGGCCGGCGAAATTAAAAAAAATGGTCATTTTGACCTTCCAAAACAGAATTTTCTACACAAGGAGAACGAAGCGACTCAGAGGCCCGCCCTTTTAACAGTAGTATCCCCACATCTTCCCTAGTAATCACCGCAAAAATCCAGGAAATCCGGCGCACTTTTTTCTAGCCCCAAATTTTGGGTACCTAAAATATTTGAGTCTTTAATTCCGGAAATAATGGCCATACCGAGGAACGGGACGCGGCCCTGTATTCCCCATTGACCTAATTCTTATACGATAGCATCAAAATGGCAATCGCAAAAACTTTCTGATTTTCGAGAAAAAAAGGGGAAGGGTTTAAACCACTATTTTGCCCACATTCTAGCCCCCATAACTCCGCTGCACCTGTAGTTAGGATAATGCCGATGAGTGCGTTGAATACAGCTCCTCGAACTCTATCTTCAGTATAAAGGACAACTCTCTATCCCCGCGCGTTTGGACGGGAGAGGCCGGCGAAATTAAAAAAAATGGTCATTTTGACCTTCCAAAACAGACATTTTCCTACGCAAGGAGAACGAAGCGACTCAGAGGCCCGCCCATTTAACTGTAGTATACCCACATCTTCCCTAGTAATCTAGCCCCCATAAATCCGCTGCACCTGTAGTTAGGATAATGCCGATGAGTGCGTTGAATACAGCTCCTCGAACTCTACCTTCAGTATAAAGGACAACGCTCTATCCTCGCGCGTTTGGACGGGAGAGGCCGGCGAAATTTAAAAAAATGGTCATTTTGACCTTCCAAAACAGACTTTTTCCTACGCAAGGAGAACGAAGCGACTCAGAGGCCCGCCCATTTAACTGTAGTATCCCCACATCTTCCCTAGTAATCACCGCAAAAATCCAGGAAATCCGGCGCACTTTTTTCTAGCCCGAATTTTTGGGTACCTAAAATATTTGAGTCTCTAATTCCGGAAATAATGGCCATACCGAGGAACGGGATGCGGCCCTGTATTTCCCATTGACCTAATTCTTACACGATAGCATCAAAATGGCAATCGCGAACACTTTCTGATTTTCGAGAAAAAAAGGGGAAGGGTTTAAACCACTATTCTGCCCACATTCTAGCCCCCATAACTCCGCTGCACGTGTAGTTAGGATAATGCCGATGAGTGCGTTGAATACAGCTCCTCGAACTCTATCTTCAGTATAAAGGACAACTCTCTATCCCCGCGCGTTTGGACGGGAGAGGCCGGCGAAATTAAAAAAAATGGTCATTTTGACCTTCCAAAACAGACATTTTCCTACGCAAGGAGAACGAAGAGACTCAGAGGCCCGCCCATTTAACTGTAGTATCCCCACATCTTCCCTAGTAATCACCGCAAAAATTCAGGAAATCCGGCGCACTTTTTTCTAGCCCCAATTTTTGGGTACCTAAAATATTTGAGTCACTAATTCCGGAAATAATGGCCATACCGAGGAACGGGATGCTGCCCTGCATTTCCCATTGACCTAATTCTTACACGATAGCATCAAAATGGCAATCGCGAACACTTTCTGATTTTCGAGAAAAAAAGGGGAAGGTAAAAACCACTATTCCGCCGACATTCTAGCCCCCATAACTCCGCTGCACCTGTAGTTAGAATAATGCCGATGAGTGCTTTGAATACAGCTCCTCGAACTCTATCTTCAGAATAAAGGACAACTCTCTATCTCCGCGCGTTTGGACGGGAGAGGCCGGCAAAATTTCAAAAAATGGTCATTTTGACCTTCCAAAAGAGAATTTTCTACACAAGGAGAACGAAGCGACTCAGAGGCCCGCCCATTTAACTGTAGTATCCCCACATCTTCCCTAGTAATCACCGCAAAAATCCAGGAAATCCGGCGCACTTTTTTCTAGCCACAATTTTTGGGTACCTAAAATATTTGAGTCTCTAATTCCGGAAATAATGGCCATACCGAGGAACGGGATGCGGCCCTGTATTTCCCATTGACCTAATTCTTACACGATAGCATCAAAATTCTGATTTTGGAGAAAAAAAGGGGAAGGGTTTAAACCAATATTCTGCCCACATTCTAGCCCCCATAACTCCGCTGCACGTGTAGTTAGGATAATGCCGATGAGTGCGTTGAATACAGCTCCTCGAACTCTATCTTCAGTATAAAGGACAACTCTCTATCCCCGCGCGTTTGGACGGGAGAGGCCGGCGAAATTAAAAAAAATGGTCATTTTGACCTTCCAAAACAGACATTTTCCTACGCAAGGAGAACGAAGAGACTAAGAGGCCCGCCCATTTAACTGTAGTATCCCCACATCTTCCCTAGTAATCACCGCAAAAATCCAGGAAATCCGGCGCACTTTTTTCTAGCCCCAATTTTTGGGTACCTAAAATATTTGAGTCACTAATTCCGGAAATAATGGCCATACCGAGGAACGGGATGCTGCCCTGCATTTCCCATTGACCTAATTCTTACACGATAGCATCAAAATGGCAATCGCGAACACTTTCTGATTTTCGAGAAAAAAAGGGGAAGGTAAAAACCACTATTCCGCCGACATTCTAGCCCCCATAACTCCGCTGCACGTGTAGTTAGGATAATGCCGATGAGTGCGTTGAATACAGCTCCTCGAACTCTATCTTCAGTATAAAGGACAACTCTCTATCTCCGCGCGTTTGGACGGGAGAGGCCGGCAAAATTTCAAAAAATGGTCATTTTGATCTTCCAAAACAGAATTTTCTACACAAGGAGAACGAAGCGACTCAGAGGCCCGCCCATTTAACTGTAGTATCCCCATATCTTCCCTAGTAATCACCGCAAAAATCCAGGAAATCCGGCGCACTTTTTTCTAGCCCCAATTTTTGGGTACCTAAAATATTTGAGTCTCTAATTCCGGAAATAATGGCCATACCGAGGAACGGGAAGCGGCCCTGCATTTCCCATTGACCTAATTCTTACACGATAGCATCAAAATGGCAATCGCGAACACTTTCTGATTTTCGAGAAAAAAAGGGGAAGGGTTTAAACCACTATTCTGCCCACATTCTAGCCCCCATAAATCCGCTGTACCTGTAGTTAGGATAATGGCGATGAGTGCGTTGAATACAGCTCCTCGAACTCAACCTTCAGTATAAAGGACAACTCTCTATCCCCGCGCGTTTGGACGGGAGAGGCCGGCGAAATTAAAAAAAAATGGTCATTTTGACCTTCCAAAACAGACATTTTCCTACGCAAGGAGAACGAAGCGACTCAGAGGCCCGCCCATTTAACTGTAGTATCCCCACATCTTCCCTAGTAATCACCGCAAAAATCCAGCAAATCCGGCGCACTTTTTTCTAGCCCCAATTTTTGGGTACCTAAAATATTCGAGTCTCTAATTCCGGAAATAATGGCCATACCGAGGAACGGGATGCGGCATTGTATTTCCCATTGACCTAATTCTTACACGATAGCATCAAAATGGCAATCGCGAACACTTTCTGATTTTCGAGAAAAAAAGGGGAAGGTAAAAACCACTATTCTGCCCACATTCTAGCCCCCATAACTCCGCTGCACGTGTAGTTAGGATAATGCCGATGAGTGCGTTGTATACAGCTCCTCGAACTCTATCTTCAGTATAAAGGACGACTCTCTATCCCCGCGCGTTTGGACGGGAGAGGCCGGCGAAATTAAAAAAAATGGTCATTTTGACCTTCCAAAACAGACATTTTCCTACGCAAGGAGAACGAAGAGACTCAGAGGCCCGCCCATTTAACTGTAGTATCCCCACATCTTCCCTAGTTATCACCGCAAAAATCCAGGAAATCCGGCGCACTTTTTTCTAGCCCCAATTTTTGGGTACCTAAAATATTTGAGTCACTAATTCCGGAAATAATGGCCATACCGAGGAACGGGATGCTGCCCTGCATTTCCCATTGACCTAATTCTTACACGATAGCATCAAAATGGCAATCGCGAACACTTTCTGATTTTCGAAAAAAAAAGGGGAAGGGTTTAAACCACTATTCCGCCGACATTCTAGCCCCCATAACTCCGCTGCACGTGTAGTTAGGATAATGCCGATGAGTGCGTTGAATACAGCTCCTCGAACTCTATCTTCAGTATAAAGGACAACTCTCTATCCCCGCGCGTTTGGACGGGAGAGGCCGGCGAAATTAAAAAAAATGGTCATTTTGACCTTCCAAAACAGACATTTTCCTACGCAAGGAGAACGAAGAGACTCAGAGGCCCGCCCATTTAACTGTAGTATCCCCACATCTTCCCTAGTAATCACCGCAAAAATCCAGGAAATCCGGCGCACTTTTTTCTAGCCCCAATTTTTGGGTACCTAAAATATTTGAGTCACTAATTCCGGAAATAATGGCCATACCGAGGAACGGGATGCTGCCCTGCATTTCCCATTGACCTAATTCTTACACGATAGCATCAAAATGGCAATCGCGAACACTTTCTGATTTTCGAGAAAAAAAGGGGAAGGTAAAAACCACTATTCCGCCGACATTCTAGCCCCCATAACTCCGCTGCACCTGTAGTTAGAATAATGCCGATGAGTGCGTTGAATACAGCTCCTCGAACTCTATCTTCAGTATAAAGGACAACTCTCTATCCCCGCGCGTTTGGACGGGAGAGGCCGGCCAAATTAAAAAAAATGGTCATTTTGACCTTCCAAAACAGACATTTTCCTACGCAAGGAGAACGATGCGACTCAGAGGCCCGCCCATTTAACTGTAGTATCCCCACATCTTCCCTAGTAATCACCGCAAAAATCCAGGAAATCCGGCGCACTTTTTTCTAGCCACAATTTTTGGGTACCTAAAATATTTGAGTCTCTAATTCCGGAAATAATGGCCATACCGAGGAACGGGATGCGGCCCTGTATTTCCCATTGACCTAATTCTTACACGATAGCATCAAAATGGCAATCGCGAACACTTTCTGATTTTCGAGAAAAAAAGGGGAAGGGTTTAAACCACTATTCCGCCGACATTCTAGCCCCCATAAATCCGCTGCACGTGTAGTTAGGATAATGCCGATGAGTGCGTTGAATACAGCTCCTCGAACTCTATCTTCAGTATAAAGGACAACTCTCTATCCCCGCGCGTTTGGACGGGAGAGGCCGGCCAAATTAAAAAAAATGGTCATTTTGACCTTCCAAAACAGACATTTTCCTACGCAAGGAGAACGATGCGACTCAGAGGCCCGCCCATTTAACTGTAGTATACCCACATCTTCCCTAGTAATCACCGCAAAAATCCAGGAAATCCGGCGCACTTTTTTCTAGCCCCAATTTTTGGGTACCTAAAATATTTGAGTCTCTAATTCCGGAAATAATGGCCATACCGAGGAACGGGATGCGGCCCTGCATTTCCCATTGACCTAATTCTTACACGATAGCATCAAAATGGCAATCGCGAACACTTTCTGATTTTCGAGAAAAAAAGGGGAAGGGTTTAAACCACTATTCTGCCCACATTCTAGCCCCCATAACTCCGCTGCACCTGTAGTTAGGATAATGCCGATGAGTGCGTTGAATACAGCTCCTCGAACTCTATCTTCAGTATAAAGGACAACTCTCTATCCCCGCGCGTTTGGACGGGAGAGGCAGGCGAAATTAAAAAAAATGGTCATTTTGACCTTCCAAAACAGACATTTTCCTACGCAAGGAGAACGAAGCGACTCAGAGGCCCGCCCATTTAACTGTAGTATACCCACATCTTCCCTAGTAATCACCGCAAAAATCCGGGAAATCCGGCGCACTTTTTTCTAGCCCCAATTTTTGGGTACCTAAAATATTTGAGTCTCTAATTCCGGAAATAATGGCCATACCGAGGAACGGGATGCGGCCCTGTATTTCCCATTGACCTAATTCTTACACGATAGCATCAAAATGGCAATCGCGAACACTTTCTGATTTTCGAGAAAAAAAGGGGAAGGTAAAAACCACTATTCCGCCGACATTCTAGCCCCCATAAATCCGCTGCACGTGTAGTTAGGATAATACTGATGAGTGCGTTGAATTCAGCTCCTCGAACTCTATCTTCAGTATAAAGGACAACTCTCAATCCCCGCGCGTTTGGACGGGAGATGCCGGCGAAATTTCAAAAAATGGTCATTTTGACCTTCCAAAACAGACTTTTTCCTACGCAAGGAGAACGAAGCGACTCAGAGGCCCGCCCATTTAACTGTAGTATCCCCACATCTTCCCTAGTAATCACCGCAAAAATCCAGGAAATCCGGCGCACTTTTTTCTAGCCCCAATTTTTGGGTACCTAAAATATTTGAGTCTCTAATTCCGGAAATAATGGCCATACCGAGGAACGGGATGCGGCCCTGTATTTCCCATTGACCTAATTCTTACACGATAGCATCAAAATGGCAATCGCGAACACTTTCTGATTTTCGAGAAAAAAAGGGGAAGGGTTTAAACCACTATTCTGCCCACATTCTAGCCCCCATAAATCCGCTGCACCTGTAGTTAGGATAATGCCGATGAGTGCGTTGAATACAGCTCCTCGAACTCTACCTTCAGTATAAAGGACAACGCTCTATCCCCGCGCGTTTGGACGGGAGAGGCCGGCGAAATTTAAAAAAATGGTCATTTTGACCTTCCAAAACAGAATTTTCTACACAAGGAGAACGAAGCGACTCAGAGGCCCGCCCTTTTAACAGTAGTATCCCCACATCTTCCCTAGTAATCACCGCAAAAATCCAGGAAATCCGGCGCACTTTTTTCTAGCCCCAATTTTTGGGTACCTAAAATATTTGAGTCTCTAATTCCGGAAATAATGGCCATACCGAGGAACGGGATGCGGCCCTGTATTTCCCATTGACCTAATTCTTACACGATAGCATCAAAATGGCAATCGCGAACACTTTCTGATTTTCGAGAAAAAAAGGGGAAGGGTTTAAACCACTATTCTGCCCACATTCTAGCCCCCATAAATCCGCTGCACCTGTAGTTAGGATAATGCCGATGAGTGCGTTGAATACAGCTCCTCGAACTCTACCTTCAGTATAAAGGACAACGCTCTATCCCCGCGCGTTTGGACGGGAGAGGCCGGCGAAATTAAAAAAAATGGTCATATTGACCTTCCAAAACAGACATTTTCCTACGCAAGGAGAACGAAGAGACTCAGAGGCCCGCCCATTTAACTGAAGTATCCCCACATCTTCCCTAGTAATCACCGCAAAAATCCAGGAAATCCGGCGCACTTTTTTCTAGCCCCAATTTTTCGGTACCTAAAATATTTGAGTCACTAATTCCGGAAATAATGGCCATACCGAGGAACGGGATGCTGCCCTGCATTTCCCATTGACCTAATTCTTACACGATAGCATCAAAATGGCAATCGCGAACACTTTCTGATTTTCGAGAAAAAAAGGGGAAGGGTTTAAACCACTATTCCGCCGACATTCTAGCCCCCATAACTCCGCTGCACGTGTAGTTAGAATAATGCCGATGAGTGCGTTGAATACAGCTCCTCGAACTCTATCTTCAGTATAAAGGACAACTCTCTATCCCCGCGCGTTTGGACGGGAGAGGCCGGCAAAATTTAAAAAAATGGTCATTTTGACATTCCAAAACAGAATTTTCTACACAAGGAGAACGAAGCGACTCAGAGGCCCGCCCTTTTAACTGGAGTATCCCCACATCTTCCCTAGTAATCACCGCAAAAATCCAGCAAATCCGGCGCAATTTTTTCTAGCCCCAATTTTTGGGTACCTAAAATATTTGAGTCTCTAATTCCGGAAATAATGGCCATACCGAGGAACGGGATGCGGCCCTGCATTTCCCATTGACCTAATTCTTACACGATAGCATCAAAATGGCAATCGCGAACATTTTCTGATTTTCGAGAAAAAAAGGGGAAGGTAAAAACCACTATTCCGCCGACATTCTAGCCCCCATAAATCCGCTGCACGTGTAGTTAGGATAATGCCGATGAGTGCGTTGAATACAGCTCCTCGAACTCTATCTTCAGTATAAAGGACAACTCTCTATCCCCGCGCGTTTGGACGGGAGATGCCGGCGAAATTTCAAAAAATGGTCATTTTGACCTTCCAAAACAGACTTTTTCCTACGCAAGGAGAACGAAGCGACTCAGAGGCCCGCCCATTTAACTGTAGTATCCCCACATCTTCCCTAGTAATCACCGCAAAAATCCAGGAAATCCGGCGCACTTTTTTCTAGCCCCAAATTTTGGGTACCTAAAATATTTGAGTCTTTAATTCCGGAAATAATGGCCATACCGAGGAACGGGACGCGGCCCTGTATTCCCCATTGACCTAATTCTTATACGATAGCATCAAAATGGCAATCGCAAAAACTTTCTGAATTTCGAGAAAAAAAGGGGAAGGGTTTAAACCACTATTCTGCCCACATTCTAGCCCCCATAACTCCGCTGCACCTGTAGTTAGGATAATGCCGATGAGTGCGTTGAATACAGCTCCTCGAACTCTATCTTCAGTATAAAGGACAACTCTCTATGCCCGCGCGTTTGGACGGGAGAGGCCGGCGAAATTAAAAAAAATGGTCATTTTGACCTTCCAAACCAAGACATTTTCCTACGCAAGGAGAACGAAGCGACTCAGAGGCCCGCCCATTTAACTGTAGTATACCCACATCTTCCCTAGTAATCACCGCAAAAATCCAGGAAATCCGGCGCACTTTTTTCTAGCCCCAATTTTTGGGTACCTAAAATATTCGAGTCTCTAATTCCGGAAATAATGGCCATACCGAGGAACGGGATGCGGCATTGTATTTCCCATTGACCTAATTCTTACACGATAGCATCAAAATGGCAATCGCGAACACTTTCTGATTTTCGAGAAAAAAAGGGGAAGGTAAAAACCACTATTCCGCCGACATTCTAGCCCCCATAAATCCGCTGCACTTGTAGTTAGGATAATACTGATGAGTGCGTTGAATTCAGCTCCTCGAACTCTATCTTCAGTATAAAGGACAACTCTCTATCCCCGCGCGTTTGGACGGGAGATGCCGGCGAAATTTCAAAAAATGGTCATTTTGACCTTCCAAAACAGACTTTTTCCTACGCAAGGAGAACGAAGCGACTCAGAGGCCCGCCCATTTAACTGTAGTATCCCCACATCTTCCCTAGTAATCACCGCAAAAATCCAGGAAATCCGGCGCACTTTTTTCTAGCCCGAATTTTTGGGTACCTAAAATATTTGAGTCTCTAATTCCGGAAATAATGGCCATACCGAGGAACGGGATGCGGCCCTGCATTTCCCATTGACCTAATTCTTACACGATAGCATCAAAATGGCAATCGCGAACACTTTCTGATTTTCGAGAAAAAAAGGGGAAGGGTTTAAACCACTATTCCGCCGACATTCTAGCCCCCATAACTCCGCTGCACGTGTAGTTAGGATAATGCCGATGAGTGCGTTGAATACAGCTCCTCGAACTCTATCTTCAGTATAAAGGACAACTCTCTATCCCCGCGCGTTTGGACGGGAGAGGCCGGCAAAATTTCAAAAAATGGTCATTTTGACCTTCCAAAACAGAATTTTCTACACAAGGAGAACGAAGCGACTCAGAGGCCCGCCCTTTTAACAGTAGTATCCCCACATCTTCCCTAGTAATCACCGCAAAAATCCAGCAAATCCGGCGCAGTTTTTTCTAGCCCCAATTTTTGGGTACCTAAAATATTTGAGTCTTTAATTCCGGAAATAATGGCCATACCGAGGAAAGGGATGCGGCCCTGTATTCCCCATTGACCTAATTCTTATACGATAGCATCAAAATGGCAATCGCAAAAACTTTCTGATTTTCGAGAAAAAAAGGGGAAGGGTTTAAACCACTATTCTGCCCACATTCTAGCCCCCATAACTCCCCTGCACCTGTAGTTAGAATAATGCCGATGAGTGCGTTGAATACAGCTCCTCGAACTCTATCTTCAGTATAAAGGACAACTCTCTATCCCCGCGCGTTTGGACGGGAGAGGCCGGCAAAATTTAAAAAAATGGTCATTTTGACATTCCAAAACAGAATTTTCTACACAAGGAGAACGAAGCGACTCAGAGTCCCGCCCTTTTAACTGGAGTATCCCCACATCTTCCCTAGTAATCACCGCAAAAATCCAGCAAATCCGGCGCAATTTTTTCTAGCCCCAATTTTTGGGTACCTAAAATATTTGAGTCTCTAATTCCGGAAATAATGGCCATACCGAGGAACGGGATGCGGCCCTGCATTTCCCATTGACCTAATTCTTACACGATAGCATCAAAATGGCAATCGCGAACATTTTCTGATTTTCGAGAAAAAAAGGGGAAGGTAAAAACCACTATTCCGCCGACATTCTAGCCCCCATAAATCCGCTGCACGTGTAGTTAGGATAATGCCGATGAGTGCGTTGAATACAGCTCCTCGAACTCTATCTTCAGTATAAAGGACAACTCTCTATCCCCGCGCGTTTGGACGGGAGATGCCGGCGAAATTTCAAAAAATGGTCATTTTGACCTTCCAAAACAGACTTTTTCCTACGCAAGGAGAACGAAGCGACTCAGAGGCCCGCCCATTTAACTGTAGTATCCCCACATCTTCCCTAGTAATCACCGCAAAAATCCAGGAAATCCGGCGCACTTTTTTCTAGCCCCAAATTTTGGGTACCTAAAATATTTGAGTCTTTAATTCCGGAAATAATGGCCATACCGAGGAACGGGACGCGGCCCTGTATTCCCCATTGACCTAATTCTTATACGATAGCATCAAAATGGCAATCGCAAAAACTTTCTGAATTTCGAGAAAAAAAGGGGAAGGGTTTAAACCACTATTCTGCCCACATTCTAGCCCCCATAACTCCGCTGCACCTGTAGTTAGGATAATGCCGATGAGTGCGTTGAATACAGCTCCTCGAACTCTATCTTCAGTATAAAGGACAACTCTCTATGCCCGCGCGTTTGGACGGGAGAGGCCGGCGAAATTAAAAAAAATGGTCATTTTGACCTTCCAAACCAAGACATTTTCCTACGCAAGGAGAACGAAGCGACTCAGAGGCCCGCCCATTTAACTGTAGTATACCCACATCTTCCCTAGTAATCACCGCAAAAATCCAGGAAATCCGGCGCACTTTTTTCTAGCCCCAATTTTTGGGTACCTAAAATATTCGAGTCTCTAATTCCGGAAATAATGGCCATACCGAGGAACGGGATGCGGCATTGTATTTCCCATTGACCTAATTCTTACACGATAGCATCAAAATGGCAATCGCGAACACTTTCTGATTTTCGAGAAAAAAAGGGGAAGGTAAAAACCACTATTCCGCCGACATTCTAGCCCCCATAAATCCGCTGCACTTGTAGTTAGGA